>NW_025781536.1:0-43000 GCF_021130785.1 Homalodisca vitripennis | reverse complement strand
AAAAAGATTTTTTAAGGCATACTCATATTCTATATAGTTTGTGTAGTAAATACATAAACGATGTGCACTTTTGTATTTGATAATATTAAGTGGTACATATTAGTTCAAACAAAATAATATTTTCCTAGTTTTCATACCTTGTGATAAGGTAATTAACTATTTATAGTCTTCAACTGTGTCAGTTATCTCTCAATACTACTAAAAGCCACTTAGGTTAATTAAACTTTATGCCGTGTTGATGCTTACCTAATGAGGTCATAATTAAGTGGAAAATGATTTGCAATCGTGATTGCCCTACTGATTTCTAATTTTGGGGAACACTAGTTAGAAACTAATTTTCAGTTTCTCTGTGTACACTCAGATCAGCATGAGAAGTCTGTAACATAAAGTTTTAATTCAAAGTTTTGAAAATTAGACTGACAGATCTTAACCATAACGGGTCTCATTTATAAACCCTGTTTGCATCCAATAACTTACCGGAACTATAGGTTACCCCAATATATATATATATATTGGGTAACCTATTACCTATTGGGTAATATATATATATTATATATTATATATATATATTTATATATATATATATAACACAATTATAATATATATGTATACATATATACAATTATATACCGTATTCTGTGTGTATGCAAATTAATGAATAATATCGTGCTATTTATCATTCTATGAAATTGTTGTATTATCATATTAATAATCTAAATTGCTCTCTTACATACAAAATGAAAACATGCCTTCCTTTACAAATTCTCCCTATGTTTTATTATTAAAAATAATTAAGATAAAATAAACAAAAAGTCCCGTTTTATTTATTTATCTTCTTGAAATTAAAGTGTTTTATTCTCAAAGAGCTGGAAAAGGTTTTGTTTATTCTACCAGCCCCTCTGAGTAATATACGTCTATAGTGTAGTCTGGGGAAATAAGTGCTTGAAGTAATAGAACCTCTTACTTTTATCCACTTATACAGATCATACCCTCTATAGACTCGGATTCATGATTATATTTAAAATATCATAATAACGTCGGACATAGAGATTTTTTTTCTTAGCATTAAATACAGTTAATATAACAGTTTTAAAGCGACGGATAATTCTTAACATTATAAATTTAATTCAAGCATTGTAAAAGTTCCTAAGGTACTTTTGCGAGATATTACTATGTGTACATTTATTATCTCGTTAAAAAGGAGTGCATGTTATTTTATTACTTGGCTTTACATTGAAAGTAATAAATAATAATAATAATCAAACACAATTTGCCCATCTATAACCTTATCGATAGTAAATCCAAACGTACGCTTTACACTTGCAGCTTGAAGAGCGACAAGTAGGACAGAAGAGGTATTAGGCAAAACGTAATGGTTTACGTACGAGAAAAAGGGCCCTTTGTTAATTTAATATGCCGGCTTTAGTTTCCGTGTTTTTGTATAATTATAGCTATTTTCGGTGTACCGATTGTATTAAATTGTAATTCTGGGGGTAACTGGATTTATTTTTTTTTACGATAGGAAAATGCATTATGCACCGTCAGGGACAGATGTTCGCCCTGGTGTGTGGTACTCTCACCCACTAAAGACCTACTGTTCCAGGCATTGGAAACCCTCTCGTGAACGCAATCTCTGCAACTACTTCATGAGGGTGCCATCGTTCGCCCAAGGGGCATTACTTCATTCTAAAATCAACCGGCATGAGCTATTCTGGTGCTTTTATAGCTGCTCTCTTCTTTTTTGCCTTAGCACCCTCTTGCAGAACGCAGCGACAGCGCTCCACGATTCGGGACTGGACAGCATCTCTTCTATAAGATTCTCCGACGAAACACGCCCCATAGCTACCTCCAGCTCCCTTCTCTCCGTTTCCCACCTTCTACATTTGAAGAAGGGTGTGCAGGGCATCGTCCGCATCCGAATCCCCGTACTGGCATTCCGGACTCGGGATCTTCCCCATTCTGTTAAGGTAGAAGCCGAAACAAACCGTGCCCAGTGAGAAGCTGGGTAAAGTAGAAGTCTACCTCTCCATGCTCTCTTTCGGTCCATCCCCTCAGATCACCTATGAGCCTAAAAGACCAACGGGGTAACTGGATTACCGGTGGTAGGAGTAGGCCCAGAAGAATGATAAGGGACTGGGACTGTACAAAAGAGGCTGCTATCAGCGAGGCGCGCATCGCAGATGGCAGTGTTTGATAACGAAATTGAGGGGTGGGGTGAGGTAGATGTGCTCACCGTCCCGTAACCTCCCGTCTCAGTTGATCGGGAAGTTTGTTGTAAAGAGTAGACTTTGAAAAGTGCTTAGAGTTAATCTTTTTGTTAATCGTCATCGAACCTGCGGGTAAGTGAACTTTTTAACTGGAGTCCAGTTAATATTCATTCTTTAGTTTATTTTGAATAAATTTGGGAAAAGAAATATTGTAAAACTAAATTATATGGGAATTTAGGAACTTGTCCTTTTCATATGTGCAATATAAAACTTATTGTTGCAGTGAGCGCATGTATATAAAATTTTATGTAAAAATACTAAAAGAGTTTTGTGGTTGTTACAGATGGTTTCAGCAATAATATCCCAAAAAAGAAGAATTTTTATAATAAAAATTTCTAACAGTGAAAAAAAGTAATAGTTCAAGGAAAGTAAAGAAATTATGAATAAAATAAAATTGAATTTTGAAGATAAATTAAAGTGAAGAATTGCCAGATCAGATTAGAGTGTAAACGTTTTCAATTTTGAAAACTTAATAAAAAGATAAGCTGTAAGAACTTTGTACATTTCTGGGAGTGACGAATATTATAACAAGTTTTAATTTAAAAGTCATCAAGAATTTTTTATTTTTATTTTAAAACCAGTAATTATTTTTAAGAAGAAGTTTTATTTTAGTTTGAACTTTATTGGATTTCAAAAGATTTTCTTTTATTTTTTGAACCTACACAAAAGTTTTAATTTCAAAGCTAACCCATCATGTGTCAGTTAAACGGTACATCCAAACCACATACATTCTACCATGTTTTGAATTAAAAACCGTAACCTATTTCTCTCACATTTAAAAACCCTGTATAAAATATTTTATTAGAAATAAACAATTTTTTTCGACATATGAATTCATGTTAATAAACTTTGGTCTTTTTACTAAAAAATTCATAGTATTATTAGTATAATAATATCAATTGCTTTCAAAATTTATCATTTTAGATGTATATTATAATTGTTATTAGTTAACGTAAAATGTTACATCTTCTTCATATTATATGCGTACTTTCTTTCTTTATCACTCCAAGGTATTGCTCAATCAGCACGTTCAGTTCAGCAAGACACATGAGAAAAGAAACTAAAGTCGTTTCTCTCCCAGTAGGAAAAGTTTTAGCTCAAGATAATAAAACTTACTATATGCGGCTAATATTAGTATTATATTAAGTATACTGAGACTTTCGTAGTTTGTTGGTTTTCTAATAAAGTTTAATTTTACGAACATATTGCATTATTCAATGTTACCCCGAGCAGAGAACTACGTGTCAACTTGCATTTGTGTAACACCACGTACACGTACACATACACGTACAGTTGTCACGGATCGGAGAGACAGGGTGTCACATCCATGGCAGTACCGCACACGCTAACAATGACAGATGTCATTTAAACGCCATTGGAATAGTGATTTTAGCTGATAGTTTGAGAGGGAATAACTGCAGCTCAGCTTTCTACAGTAGCACTGTCCATTAGGGTTGTACTGAATACATTGAGAGATAATGTAATCTTTTTAAATAAATAACTTAGATTATATAGTACTTTAGCAAATTTAAAATTGAAATGTAAAATTACAACACAGAGTTATTCACATTAAAATACGTTTCAAAAAACCAAATTTACAAACACAAAACAATTTATTTAGATTAAAGTTTGGTAAATACAATAATATATAGTATCGGTTATGAATCAGTGCCTTATAATCACTGTAAAAATATCATGGAAATGAATGTGCTTTTGTTAGTTGTCTTAAAGTAATTAACAAACCCGTTTTAGGATAGTGTAAAAAACTCCATTGTTAATTTTATCTTAGGGCAATATATAAAAAAGGTAAGAAACATCTGTACGACACACTACGTATTTTGTAACATTCTTTGCTGAGTTTGCATGCAATATGATTTATAATCATATATATATATATATATATATATATATATATATATACTGCATGATTTAGTTAATTGTATTTATAAAAATATTTATTCCTCACGTTCCATTATGTAGTCTACTATAAAAAACGCATGAAAAATGTGAGATAACACTTAACATAATCTCATGGGTTATCAATGTACTGTAAAGAATCTCGATGTTATGCACATAAAACTGAAGAAACGTTAAAAGTTACAAATCTATAGGTAAGGTCGATCTCGAGATGTAAAGAGGACAAAACAGACAGAAGTGAAGTTAGTTCTAGCCGTATAATGATATACTTCGTAACTGTTAGCCAATAACCATATGCTTATTTACTTAATCTATCAATATATCCCTTATTGTGTTTTGGGTTGTTTTTATTCTCTTACAAACTAACATTAGACTTTAGATTGAATAATATAAATTTTATATCTAGAAATGTAGTATTATTCATAACAAAAACAAAATTTACAGGAGTAAAAACACTATTTGCAAAAACAGACTAGTGGCAAAGTTATTCTGCCTTATTTTACTGCGTCTCGGAATTATCTACAATTATGTAAACAATTGTGACACATTATGACTTTTATTCTAGGATTTAACGTTATTAGAGATTATAAATGGTTTACTGTGCTAAAAATTCTTCTTTTAAATAAGTCAATCTTCCACAAACAGCTTTAAACTGCTTAGACAGTTTTTCACTCTCTCTGTCAAGCTTCCCCTCTTAAAAGAATTAGTGATCACATTTCCTTTGTCTCCTATTCACCGTAACTGTCTCATAAGTATTATTTTACGCTAAATGTTTTTAATTTAAGAAATGTAATGTTGATAGAGATATTTTTACTGCGTATTTTACTTTTTACCCTCTGACAACCTATTCCCTTCAACATTTAATTTTGAAAAATAACTAACGTTATAAAAATAAGTTATTTTACTTCCACGGTGGTATTTTCCTTTATTGTATACATTGATCACATATTCTTATTAAAACCGAATAAAGGTATATTGTTATAGACGTTAAAAACGCGTCCATTGCAGTAAGCCTGTTGCTTGTTATATCAATACGTTTAAGGTATATCGTAAAATTATGATTTTGCAACCTAATGTATTAAAACCTTCCTTAGGTCTGAATACACTATTATTCAGACTGATATTTTGTCTCTTCTCTTATTGGACGAAAGCTTTATATAAATATGCTGAAAACTGTATTGCTTAGTAAAAAATTTTATAAATAAAAAACATGGTATTGCCTAGCATGGCAGTAAACACAAAGCTTTAAAGTGTGACTTATGTTCTAATAACAGAGTCTGAAACATCTTTCAGAATTTCTAGTTCCATGCAGTAGTTGTATGAAACATTTGTTGTGTTGAGCTAATGGTTGAAGTAGATAACCAACTTGAATGGCTACCAGATTAGATCCATAGCTATCGTTTGTGGCTAGTTGTTGAGAGTGTTAATAATTTTGTACGGGAAAGTGGATACAATAAATAACTACTGTATGTGGATAATGGATGGAATAGTTATCAATCGTGTGTGGGCTTACAGAAGAGATGCATAGCTAGCTATCAAGTGTAGCTGAGTGAATGAGATTGTTAACTATCATGTGTGACTAGTGATGAGATATAAAAACATCGAGTGTTAGTAGATAGTAATATGGGGTTCCTGGCGCACTTTCGGAGCCGACCGAAAAGCAATGTAAAATACTGTTCAATGTTACCATAAAGGAAGCTGAGAAATAACACAGCAAATCTCAATGAAAAATTAACCGAATCTACAGTCGTTCGTCTCCAAAAGCGATCGGTACATTACTATCTACTCTGTGGAATGAAAAATTAACCAAATCTACAGCTGTTTGCTTCTACTTTCTTAAGCTGTGCTTTGTAAAATGTTGTCAAATCTGCTACGAATAAAGGAAAAATCTTCGAAATCTTAATAAAAATTTAATCAATTTAAAACACATTTTTTTACGAAAAAACATACTGTACTTTAATAAAAAACTTTTCTACTAAATAAACAACATGAACTCACCAAAGTCTCTACAATTTCTAAGCATTTTTAAAACAGTGCAACAAAGATGAATTCAGTGAATTGCCGGTTTATTTTCAAACAACAGTTGATACCGTCTTCGATACTTTCCTTAAATGATACAGAATTTAAAGAACTTGTAAAGTCTTTTGCAGAAAAAACGTCTAATGGAGTGTTTTTACTATCGGCAAAAAACTAAAAAAAGTAAGGGATTACATATTTAATATAATTACGAAAGATATTGAAAAGAAAGTAAAAAATAAACAAACAGAGAGTTTTCATCGTTTTTTTTATGACATTTTTCCCATATTATACGTTCTTTCAAGATAATCAAGACTTAATTGATGAATTTCTTAGGAATTTTTGTGAGTATCAAGATTTATCAACACAATTCATTAAAGAGCATTATAGAATTTTTTCTTATAGAATATAGCCACATTTTGTGTGAAACAAAAGGTATTACTGTAGATAATATTCCATGTGATTCCTATGAAGAAAGACACCAACTATGGTTATCAAAACAGTACTATGACGTGGGGAGGGACTGCAAGTTTTAGAGCACAACTGAAAAGACTTTATTCTACAAAGTTAATTGTTATAATTTCTTTATCTTTTATAGTCTTCTTTCCAGTAACAATCAAGTGTAATTTTTCATTTTTGTTTAATTCTTTAATCTTTTTTCATCCAAAACAGTCAAAAATCTGTTCGGCAAGTGTCCTTTACAATCTTCCAACTCGGCAATTATTGTAAACCCGAATTTATCTTTCATTTTCTCCAAATTCAAGATTCTATGTTTCTTCCTTTCTTCCAATTCATTTAACTTCTTATACTCTTTAAACTTACATTTCTCCAATATCATTTAACTCTTTCAAGAACTCCATTTAAATAGAAAAAATTTAAAGACGGAAAAAAAATGAAATTTGCTAACAATCACTCGAGAAGTCGAGGGAATTGCCAACATCTTCATTGTTTTGACGAGGTTCTTCATTTACTTTCTCCAAATGTACTATAAAATCATCGAGGATTTCTGGCTTAAAATCGTAGACAAATTCAACATCCAGATAATGAAAAAAATACAGGTAATATCTTTTCATAATAAACGTGTGTATCGATACCTACAAACCTAATGTATTCTTTGAAAAGGAAAATAATTTTGTCAATGGTTCCAAGAGATAAGTAAAAATTTTTATTCTGTTTTCTAAATTCTGTAACAAATTTTGTTTGTTTTTCACCTCCGTATTGTAATTTTGTAAGCAGATTATTCAAATGTGTTAGTTTATTTCGAAATTTCCTAGGTTTTAGGTCTTTCGTACAAAATTAAATTACAATCTCTACAAACTAAATATTTTTTATCAATAATTTCCTCCTCTATTATAACACTTGTAACAGTTGGCATTATACTCTTCCATTTAAACAAAAAGATTTTTTTATAAATGGAGATTATGGAACTAACTCTGCCGAGATATAAATTTTTCAGCGCAAATGTTTGTGTTTACATTTCTACAACAGAGATAAATAGAAATAATTTCATTCTATTGTACAACTATTTAGGATATTTTGTCTATGATTACAAAGATTATTCCGGAAGAAATCGAGATTTTTCATCAGCGAAAGAGTATATTTTTGAAGTTTTAGAAGGAATGAAAGAGAATAATATGAATTTAGCAAATTATTTTTCTTAAATAAAAAATCTATTCTACTAAATAGTCATCAAACAACATGAACTCTCCAAAATCACTTCAGTTTTCTAGCATTTAAAGAACTTACCACAGGAAATAGTTATAAAGACTTCTTTGAATTACCTAAATATGTTAAACAAATGTTGATATTTTCCTTAAGTGAAAACGAATCCTTAAATGAAAACGAATTCAGAGAACTTTTAAGTACTAAAAAGTGTTCAATGCAATTTATTACAGACAACTTAGATAGTATAAATATGTTAAATGTAATAGGAGATTTTAAATTAAATAATAGAAAAATAAGAAAAATATTCCGATTTTTACAAAATAAACTAAAACACCAACAATCTGACATTTTTCATCGCTTTTATGCTAAATTTCATTGCTTATTTGTTGAAATGTTGAGAAGACAATATCCATACTGGACAAGAAATATGCATACAGCTAGTTTTTTAACAAGTCTTTGTAAACAACAAGATTTATCAAAGGAATTTATAAGAGATCACGCTTTTGTTGTAGATTGGGATAAATTATATGGAAAAAACATTTACGAAACAGGATATATTGTGTGTGTGTGGTTCTGACGAAGAAAAGAGTAACGTTTGCCATTCAGCAATTCAATACGATATAATGAAAGACATACAAAATGAATGATTGTGTCTCTGGTGTAGTGTTGTTAGTGTGCGTGTTTGCGCTATGGGAATCACATCACATTCAACTTCTACGGTGTCTATTGTTTAGAGGACTTGGCCCTGCACTGCTACTGTCCAACCAAGTTAATGGCTAGGAGCTGTAATTCGGGTCTTAGACTCTGGAATTTTTTTTGTTCCCAAGTCTCATTTTTTCTTTGGTAACTACTGTGTAGAAGTTGATGGAGAGATTCAATTAGGGAATTTGTTGTCGGGTGTTTTGTAAGTGTAATGTTGTATTAATGAAACGATGTGAATGATGAATGTAATGAACGAATTAAGGAAGAGAAGGAATTAAGGAATGAAGTGGAAAGGTGAGGAAGCAAATGGCGCGCCAAACCACAGTTGTCATTACTCGGCTTGTTCTATAGTCATTACACTATGGCCACTCGTGTAAAGACTTGTCCCCAACCACTGAACGACAACCATGTCTTCCTCAATAAAAAGCGCGCCTGAAGCTCTGGGATTTGAACCCAGAACCTCAGGCTTTGAAGGCAAGCGTATTACCAACTGAGCTACGGAGAGTCTCGAAAGTTATAAGCTATATCTCTGCTATATAAGTTGTTCAATTAGGAGTGCTAGTTTACAAATTTATTAATAATTTTATATTTCAAAAACCACTCAACCGATTTTAATGAAATTTGGTACACATATAGTAAATACTTAAACTCTTTCGACTTAACTTATCCATAAGGGTGAAATCATCCCCTATTTCTTAATATTCATAAAAAAATAAAAAAAAATAATCAGAAAAATCTGAAACTTCAAAAACAAGCGAGTTCAACTTAAAATTTCATGAAAATAACAAAATTTTCAAAAACTACCCCAATCATCCCTTATCTTAAAACTCTTATATCTCGAGAACTATTGGAGCTTTTTTGCTGAAATTTGGTATATAGGATCAGTAAATATTAAAGTATTTTTTAAAAATCATAACTTCCGGTCCAACCCTTAAGATGACCTTGGAATAGTTTTTTGTTAATATCATCCCCATTTTTTTAAGATATTCTTTTTAAATTAAAAATGAATACTTATATCAATGTCTTTAACAATTCTGTAAAGTTTTAAAATTATCCGATGAATAATAGTGAAAATAACATGATTTTTACTGAATTTCTCTAATATCGTTCTTAATCACATCATAGGCTAAACATTTCTCAGAAACCACAACCACATAACAAATCGCGTTTGTAACAGCTTTTTGAAAATCCATATTGATAATTATATCGTTCTTTGAACCAGAAATATTTGTCAAACTCTTTGTTGTATCAATGACATAAATAGGTCTATTCGCTAAAAATTCTTTAGGATTGTAATACATTTCCTTATTATTACAGTAAACTTTCTTAAAATCTTGATACATCTGATACATGATTCTGAAAAGACCTCCGGAAATGTTTAAATTTTGTAATTCATCTGGATAATAAGAACCGTTCAATTTTACTCTGATATTTTTTACATCCAAACTATCAAACTTTGAAGGATTTTTTTCTTGATTATTCTGTCTATCTGTTTGAAAACCGATGATAACGAACTTGGGATTGAAGATATTTCTATAAATATTTGTGATATCGAACGAATAAGTTGTTCCGGAAATACCTTTTTGTTCAATACATTGCCAATCTAGAAAATTAAACATAATGTATTGACTTTTTGTAATTTCACCAATCAACCTAATTTTACTCGTGGTTTTATAATCAATCATTGGAACTCTAATAAAAAAATCTGTAATTGTTATTTTTCCATCAACAGGCATAACATTTCCAGTTGCAGTCTTCAGAATCACATCATCGTCTTCTGCTCTTATAAAACTTAGATAAAATCCTCCTTTATAGATCGGAATAGTAACATTTTCAAAAAATCCTAATCCAAAATGAGATAAATTTCCAGCTGCTTCAAAAAACACCAAATTTAAAATCTGATTCAAAGCCATTAGAAATTTGAGAAATAACATCACTTTTTGAATACGAAATAGTTCCTTTAATTGTGCTTAATTGGCCACAGTTTTCGACTTCTTCTATCAATTTATTGTGTTTTCTTACTTCAATCTTAGAAAATAAAAACGGTATAAAATTATCGATTAATCTAACATTATCAGTTCCAAGATATGCTTGACCATCTTGTTTTGTTAAAGTTCCAGAAATATAAAACTGGAAGTTAGACGAGCAAAAGTTATCTCCAAAATCAATATTAAACTCAGTTCTTTTATTTCGGTTCATTCAAATGTTGTTTACTAATTGGATAGAAATTTTTAAAACTCCGCCCTTTCAATATCACTAGCATATTTTTTGTAGTCCGCCATTTAATAAGAGAAAAATTTAGAAATTTTAAACATCATGTATCATTTTTTCATCGATCTAATGTACGTTTTTATAAGAAAAAGATATAAATTTTAGTAAAATAATTAAAAAGATTAGAGTCATTTTTAATGATCTACTTCGTCATATTCAGGATTCTCTTCCTTAAATTTTGCGATCTCGGTCACATATTTCAATAAAATTTGCACAGGATAGTAACCGCTATCTATAATATTGTTCCAATCAACTGTACTGTATCTTTATTTTCATCCAAAAACTTTATACTCAAGTGTTGATAGAGACAAAGAACAGACATATGATCTTTTAATTGATAATGTATATTTTCTTGAATGAAACTCTGGGGACAGAGTTTGATATTTTGCAATGTTATACCAATTCAATTTGTTTACGTATAATCTCATCATATCTTCGGATAATTCATATTTTTGAGAAATGTCATCCCAATGTTCTTTTTTCAAATCTCTTTCGTGTTGCATGATAAAAAGATCGAAAGCACTGTAATGTCCCGCCATCTCTATTTATTAGGAAACAATTTCAAAATCAAGTTTTTATAAATTGACTCTTTTTTGAGTTACATTCAGCACATTTTCCAGAAATTCTCTTAACTCCATTGATGTTTGCATAGTATTTTATATCATTTGTTTGCAGTTTTTTCTTTACATCTCACACAATATATGAGCGCCATTTATATAAGGAAAATTAGTCATCATAGCCGCCTAATCCATTAAATCTGTTATCAATGTTTTCAAAAGATTTTATTAACATCTTCTTTAAATTTATTAAAGTTTTCTTCTAGTTTATTTACTTTATCGAGATATAAAGAGTATTGATCATTTATTCTTTTAAGTAATTCATTATTATGTGTTACATTCTCATTGAAACGTGTACCTAAATTTTCAAAAAAGTTTATTTTCTCATTGAAACGTGTATCAAAATTTTCCAGAATTTTGTTAATTACTTCACCAACTAATTCATTAACATTATTTTTTATATGTATTAAAGTTTTCTTCTAGTTTATTTACTTTATCAAGTAATTCACCAACATCGTCTACTGATCTTTTACTTCTTTCATCAAGTTTTTCATAGACTTCTGTTGTAAAATCTTTAACATGCTGTTTATGATTCTCATAATTTTTGTTTTAGTTCATTAAACATTTTAATATGATCTTCTAATTGAATCATTACAACAACATCAAATGGATTAATTCCTTTACTAACACTGCTAATTCTTTTTCCTTTAAAATCTAAGGCATTTTTAACATTCGGATCATGTAAATCAACAATATCGATGTTTTCTGATAATTTTAGAGGTTTTAAAATTTGTTCTTTAACAACAACATCATGTTTGTCAATACCAGGTCGAACACCGGACAATTCTTTTTTTATTAGCCAAACTAACATAATTCTTTTCAACTTTGATCGCTTCAGTAATTTTATCAGCTTTTTCGATATGAGACATTAAATTGGTAAATAATTTTTTTACACCATCATCAACTTCTTTTTCCAATGTTTTTTTATTTTATCAGCAACTTCATTTGAACTCATGAAATTTGCAAGTTTGTTATCATATTCTGCTTTAAAATCTTCAATCTCGACAGCAAACATATCTGAATCTGGAAGGTTTTGTAATAAATTTTCTAACTTGTTATCAAACTCATTTCTCAAACTATCAAAATTCAAACTATTATCTACATTTTGAATAATTTGTGTTCCAAAATACGTCAAAAATATTTTGTGAATCCATATTTATTAAGTAATAATTTGTTAACAACTTCTTTAAAATCTTTACCAGTACTCAGTTTCATTCAACACAAAAACACATAAATGACCACAAATTGGGGGATCTTTATAGTCTTGAATCTGAGAATCATTGTAGTAGACGCTTGATTTTTTCAAATATTTAATCAATTCTATAGGTGGTTTGTCCTCAATTCTTCCATACGAATCAAAATAACATGCATTCTTATCATTTTTATAATAACAAATCCAATGCGTTCCACTTCCCATAATCGAGTCTAAATTCACAATTCCACATTCAAATTTCTTAACTTTTTCAGGTAATGTATCTCTCATGAAGATTCCTATAAAATGTTTAATATTTTTGGATTTCTTTCCAATTCCCCGAATGTTAAAGGTTTAAATTTTTTTTTCAATGTTTGATTTCACGTAATTCAAAGTTTTTTCATCTAATCCAGATCCTGTAACATCTTCCAACTCTTTATCTAACCAATTTAAAATGTTTCGAACAATAGGAATCACATCTTTTTTAAACGATTGGAGCAGCTTTACGAACATAAGGAACAACATTTTTAACAACTGGAATATTTTCTCCAAAATCTAATAAATCTTTCAAAAGTCCACCATTTTTGAGTTCTTTCAACTGATTATAATAAAATTCTATTCTGGTTCCTTTATTGTTTTTCTTATGTTTTTTCGAGTTTATTGTATTGTCTATTTGTTAAAAATATCTTATCTTCGCCATTTTTTAGTTGATCTATTTTAAATTGAATACTAACGGGTATTTTCTTCTTAAAAGCGGATTTTATTTTTTCTTTCTGATTTTTTGCTGAAATTTACATTCACCTCCATTTATATAGTTAAAATTTTCAAGTTCTCTTCGATTCCCATTCCTAGTTTTCTCTTCAAAAACATTGCTCCAGCTGTTGGAAGCGCAACAAATCTTTCACCTAAACTAGCATCTTTTGATAAAAATCTATCCAATGCTTTATCTTGCAAAACTTTATCTGCTATATGTCTGGAATTTGTGTCTCTATGTTTTGCATAAAAAATATCGTGTTCCATAGCAGCTTGATCTAATTTATTTATACCAGTATCTCCTCTTTTTAGTCTTTTTTCGAGTTTTGTGCCAGGCCCCAGATACTGATAAGTTGGTACGTGTAATTCAAAAGGTAAATTGTTGATAAAATCATTCAAAAGTCCACTACCCTCAATCATAGATGAACTTATTGTCGGCAAAATTCGTTTTAAATATTTAATTCCATCAGGTTTTTCAATCATTTCGTCAAGTTTGTTCGAAATAAAATCTTTAATTGCTTTCTTTTCATTCAAAAAATTGTTATTTCCAGCCTTCTCTTGAGCATAAATATAATTAATAATTCCATCGAGTTTTGTCAAATCGTCGATATATCTGTATTCAATCTTATTATCACTGTATTTTCTCACACCTGATCCTTCGATTCGTTTTTCCCAAATTGGTTTAATTAATTTAATATATTTTTTACCTCTACTTGACTTAGGCTTCTTAGTAGATGGATCATTATTTTTGTAAATTGAGTCAGATTCCCATAAAATTTCTGTATACTTTTTCAAATCTTCTTCAGAATATAAATTATCTTTTGGAGCGTCATAGTCTGTTAATAATCTCCATAAACCTTGAGTTCCTTCATATGTTTTTTCATTAATAATGATATCATTATGCTCAAAATTCACGGGCAAATTTCCAATCATAAAACTTTTCTTTTTTCTGTCCCAATACAAACCAAATTTATCATCCTTTGCTCTAGGAAGAAATTTTTTACCAATTTCACCAATTATTATATCCGTTGTTCCAGGACTTATTGGTTCAACTATGGTAGAGTCTTCAATGATTCGAGGTCTAAATGGTGTTGAAGATGGTAATTTTGGCAATTCAAACTCTTCAGATTCTGGAATTGAAATATCGGCAAATTGTCGTACAACTGGAACCAAATTCATCAAATTTTGATTATCACTTAAAACATTTTCAATTTTGCCCTCAACGTTTTTTATTGCAGAAGTTACAGGTTGATTGATTTTTTGAATAAATTCTTGTTCTTTTTCATCAATTCGAATCTGTTCTTTAAATTCTTTGATTAATTTCTTTTCGATTTGATCAAGTTTTTTCGCTTCTTCAGAAAGTTACGTTCACCATTTAATTAGAAAAATTTTGAAACGTGAACGTGGAACGTAAAAACGTGAACGTGGAAACGTGAAAACGTGAACGTGGAACGTAAAAACATGAACGTGAAACACGAACGTGAAACACGAACGTGAAACACGAACGTGAAACGTAAAACACGAAACGTAAAACATGAACGTGAAACGTAAACACGAACGTGAAACATGAACGTGGAACGTGAACCGTAAACACGAACGTGAAACATGAACGTGGAACGTAAAAACGTGAACACGAAACGTAAAACATGAACGTGAAACGTAAACATGAACGTGGAACGTAAAAACGTGAACACGAAACGTAAAACATGAACGTGAAACACGAACGTAAAACATGAACGTGAAACGTAAACACGAACGTGAAACATGAACGTGAAACGTGGAACGTGAACAGATTTACCGTTTTTCTGTTATTTTCATAATGTAAATAAAAATTAAAGATAATATAAAAATAGTTGTAACAAATATTTTATCAAGTAGATTTGTCAGACCACTGAGCAGCATTTATGTTAGAAAATTTATTCAAATATTTTCCATTTTTAGGCTTCAAAGTTAGATTAATAGTTAAAAAACCGTAGTCTTCTTTCCAAATTTTATCACACAACTCAATAAAGTGGTTTAAAAAACTCATATCAGATCCCACATAATTGTTGTAAATCTTTCTCGAATAGTGATCGTCTTGCTTAAAAAACACACAACATATTCAAATTATTTCTTATAACTTGTTTATCAACCTTTAAAAAGCATTGAGAAAGATAGATACAAGATATGTTTTTGTGACGAGACATTACGAAATATTCTTTAATAACGTCTTGATTTTCTAAAATACAATCATCAAAAACGATTAACGAATTGGGTTTACATTCGCTTAACGGAACTATGTCCTCAGAAGCATTATAAAAATGTGATATTTTTTTGTTTAAGTTTTTCTCAATATTTTCAAATCTTTCTTGTAATTTTTTATAGGCGTCTTGTTCTAAAGATTTACTAAAAACATACAAATTGGAATAAGGAATCAACCTATTGTAGATAAAATTCAATAATAAAGTTGTTTTTCCACATCCACTTGAACCAACAATTAACAATCTGATTGGTTGATCTTTCTTATTTTCTTCAAACGTTTGAAGTTTTATCTGATCTTTTTGCTTTAAAAATTTCTCCATTTAAATAGAAGATTTTCATCTTGAAGCAACGCTTGCGAAAATGAAGCTGTTCAAGTTGACTTCAGAAAGCTCTAAATTAGTTTTAAACTTGGAACATCCTATACACTTAGAGGAAGAATCAAATTATTTTTATCGGTTTAAGCGGTTTTTATTCTGACAATTTTGTAATAAATATTAGTGAAAGTTCTCCTTATTGTATAGGATTTAGTGAGAAGAACATAACAAAATATTATGGTTTAAACAAAGGATATTATACTTTCGATCAAATTAAAAATTCCCTTAAAAATTATCTGAAAACATTCAAACAATCAGATAAATCTTTAAACTTTGACGAAAACAAGTTTGAAATGCAAAAAAATTATCTCTCTAATAAAATTCAAATAAAATCACCAGTAAGAATAATGTTTTCAGCAATTATTGTAGATTTGTTAGGGTTTGTTCAAGAAACTATTGAGCCAAATCAGGTATATTTAGGAAATAAAACGCCAAAATTTAGACCGTTCGATGTAATTGAAGTGCACTGCAATCTCGTTGAACCTAGTTTTGAAAATCATACCGAACATTTACACAAAGAATCTGAAATTTTGTACACTTTTTTCCCAAATGTTGCTTATGGATCAAAAATCAGTGAAAAACCGAATGAAATCGATTATATTTCAATTAGAAAAAATATTAAAAGAATTCAAAAAATCGTTCTAACTATACAAGACTCTGAGGGAAATTTATTAAATAATGAGAGTAAAACAACAATATATTTAAGATTGAAAAAGGAATAAAAATGAGTTGATGATGATGACAAAATTCAATATTTTTACTTAAAAAACAAGGGGCTATTCGAATGGCCCCTTAACAATCTTCATCCTGACACTGTTTTTATCAATGAATCTGGCCTTCATTCTCAAAATAAAAATTACTAGTTAAATTTCTTTTCTATCTAAATGGAGTCAGTTGTAGACCTACTCAATAATCAACTTACATTCAATAATAAAGACATTTGCACGATTGTTGACGAAAATAATGAAATTTGGTTTAAGGCTAAAGATGTTGCAGAAATTTTACAATATGAAAATACTAGACAAGCTATCATAAATAATATTGATAATGACGAGAAAATAGCCTTTAAATATATAAATTACAAGAGTCTATGCCATAGACCCTTTCAAAATCTTCATCCTGACACTATTTTCATTAATGAATCTGGATTTTATTCTTTAATACTAAGATCTAATAAATTAGAAGCAAAAACCTTTCAAAAGTGGGTTACAAAAGAAGTTTTGCCAAGTATTCGTAAATTTGGTGAGTACAAACTTGAAAACAAGATTAAATATTTAGAGGACGAAGTTTAAAACACTTGCAAAATTAAAGATGAAATAAAAACGGAAATAATCACAAAACAAAGTGTAAAAATTGACTTAATGAAACCAGACCTTGTTTGTAAAGATTTTGCTAAGAAAAAACACCATGTTTTTGTAATAATTAAGAAGAATCACATGTGGGAATATCCTTATTACGTTATCAGAGCTCAAAAGAGAGAAATACCGAAAAGATTGAAAGAACTTGAAATTGATTACCCAGAAATGGAAATTTTATTAAGACAAGGAGATCCAAATAGTATAAATCTCTACAACCAAATGAAAGAATCTTTGAATATTTTATACAACGGAAATCATTTTACTACAAATATGGCAGAATCTCGACTGATTTATAGAATATCTAAATTACACGATGAAAATGTTTCTAAATTTTACTAAAAACTCTCGATTTATTATATTTTGTTTGTAAATGTTTAGCATAACTAGGTAACCGTCGTAGAATTTTTTTTTCATATTCACAAGGCATTTCGTTTTTATAACTTTCGCTGAAAATTTTTTTAGCACAATCTTTGCAAAAAGCATCTTTTTCTATCTTTACTATACTGCCAGTTATTAAATTCAGAAATATTTTTAATTTCTTTACAAAAGTAACACTTTTTCTCTTCTAAAAGTTAATTTGTTCATTTTATCATATAATTCCTTACAATAACAGTCTTTTCTATTCTCTTCTTGACACTTTGTACATTTCTTTTGAGACTCCATTTATATAGAAAAAATTATTACACGATGAAAATGTTAAACTCTTAACTTATGATATTTGGTTTGTAAAATGTTTTTGATAATTATTTAACCATTTTATAGTTCTTCCACATTCACATTGAGTATCTTCATAATATAATCTATGAAGATTCTTCTTTACACAATCTTTACAATATGAGTCTTTCTTATCTCTACTATAGTGATCACTATTAAACTCTGAAATTTTTTTAGTTTCTTTACATTTAAGACATTCTTTATCTTCCAAAGTTAATTTTTCTATTTTATCATATAATTCTTTATGATATTCCCTTTCACAATCTTTGCAATTATAATGCATTCCATCTTTCCTATTTTTATCTTTATAAAATTCATTTAAATCTTTAAATTCTTTGCACTTTGTACATTTCTTTTGATGCGCCATTTATATATAGAAAATTTATATTACAGTTTTGACTTCTTCAATTCATATTCATAAAACTTTGCGGTTATTTCTTCATTATTTAAATCTTTTATACTATAAGTTACAGGATCTGTGTTATTAATTTGATAAATCACAAAGATTTCTCTTGACCAATTGTTCTTATATTTGTTCGAAAATGTTTGTTTTTTACTAACAATTCTTACATGATCATTGACTTTAAATTTAGTTTTTCGTGTGAATTTCAGGTGGAACATACTTGAAAACGGTCTCTAATAACTCCTTTTCTGCATCCTTATCTACGTCTTTCGGTTTCATTTTGATTGTGCTGTGAACTGTATCGTTATAATTGTTTACGATTTTTTGAAGAATATCGATCCATTTAAAGTTTTTATTAATCTCAAAAATTACTTTCATTCTCTCATTTCGAGTTCTGTTATATCTCTCTACAATACTTGATTTCTCTTCGTTTTCAGTATGATAAATCTTAATGTTGTATTTCCTCAAAACATCGTTAAATTCTTTATTTTTAAACTCTAAACCCTTATCTGTATGAAGTAGGTTAGGAGGTTTGTGATTGATCCTTATGGCATCTTTTACTATATCTTCGAAAGCTTTTGAAATATCCTTGCCGTTTTTTTCTTTTGATAGCTCTTGACCAAGCATATTTTGAGAAAGTATCAATAACATTTAACATATACTTAAATCCATCATTTTGATCTGAATAGTTAGACATTATAACTAAATCTGCTGCCCATAAATCGTCAATTCCTAATGTTATAATTTTTCTCTTTTTAAACTTTTTTCGTACTGGTGCATGAATTTCTCGAGCTTCAATCTCTATCTCATCTTTAGTCTTCAATTCTTGCTTAACAGGTTTTGGATTTGGATTCTTTATAAACTTACTCTTGTTTGTCTTACATTTTGCAGCAATTCTATACAATCCATTTAGAGTTTGAACGATTTTTGAATCTATATTTTTCGTTTTCTTTTTACACTTGTGACAGTGAATTAAATCATCTTCCATTTACATATCAAAGTTTCCAAGTTTATTTAATTCGTCTAATATATCAGATTTTGCTTCATTTTTATAGCCATACGGTACTGTATCGATCTTATTTTCTAGGACAATTCTCTTATCATCTTTAGCGTTCAGTGCCAGCTTGTTTATGGTAACAGTGTACAACTCATGTTTATAATTTTGATGACTGTCATCTCCCTAAATTCTTCTTTATCTTCGAACAAACATCTCTTTAAGTTTTCGATATTTATTGTTTTATTTACAACGCTTCTCTTAATTCCTTTACACCTAACTGGGTTTTTATCTAGATATTTGTACGAGTACATCTTAGACCTTAAACCACAAAATTCTTCTAAAACTTCGCTATTTAACTCATCTTTGAATTTCCCTATTACCTCCTTATTTTTAGTAGTGAAACATTCATGATCTTTTGGATAATCACTTGTATCAAAGTCATCTATATTTTCTTTAATAATTTTAAAAGGATCTCGTTTCAATTCTAGAAAATAACTGTCTGTATCCATGTAACACAGATTCAAATCTGGATCAAACTTCTTTAATTTGTTGTAATAAAACTCGTACATTAGCAATTTTGAGAGGTCGAGAACTGAAAATCCTATGTAAATCGGTTTGTTAAAATTTAACCTTTTGTTTGTACATGTGACTCGCTATACAGTTGTCGTCAAAGATGTTAAAGCATTTGAAATTTGTTTTCTTAGCTTGTTTCATTGAAAATTCTTCATTTCCAAGCTTAATATCACATCTGTTTCTCACATTTTCCATAGATTTTCCAAAAACTGAGTTGTTCATCAGCTTATAAAAGTCCTTTTCAAAGTCGCTTGTAGCTTTGGTTCTCATGTTTGTGTTAAAATCAATGTATTCTTTCATAAAAGGCTTCTGATCGAATGCAATAACTCTATTCACATGTTTCAAAATCATACCTTGTTCCAAATAGAACTTCAAATTTCTCGAATGAACAACGTATTCAGTTTTATCCAGTAGAGTTGTGCAAAGTTTGTTTTTAAAATGTTCTGGAGCAAGAGGTAAATCCTTGTGATGTTCGTGTAAATTTGTTGGATATCCAAGATCGACTTCGAGAATATAGCCATAATCTTCGTCGCCAGTGAGTTCTAAAATTGTTTCTTGCCACTCTTCTTTTGTATACGTTTTAGGATCCATCCACTTGATATCACTAAACGGCAGTTTTTGCATAAGACCATACCCATAAAGGTTGTTTGTATCGAGATAGAGTAAATAGTTTTCGGGCTTTGTCTTATCAAAATCTTTTAAATATTTGTTATTTGCTTTCACATATCGTTTAATACACTGAGAAATGCCCCCGCGAATGCCTTTTTCAATCATCAAATACATATTATAATCGTTTAATTAGCTGAAGCTCAATTTTCGTTAATTTTGACATTGAGTCCCATGCGAGACTGGGAGCTGTTAGATAGTGTGCCGGATCGAGTTTATAACAATTAAGGCAAATGTTTCTGAAATTTTCGAATATATCAGCAAGCAATAAAACATCTTGGATATTGTACAAATCAGAGTAATTTCCAAGATTTTTCTCTTTTAATTTGTTCCAAACATTTAAGTAGTGTTGAAAATCTTTCTCAGATATGCTCTCATCTGTCAAAAGTGAATAGAAATCTTGAATTCTCAATTCTTCTGTGTAATCAAGTTTTTCAATACTGTCGATAAATTCATAGGGAAATATTCCTTTTCCAGATAGAATTTTAAAAATCTCGTCGTCGTCATTTGGCTGTCTTTCTATTATCTCATTCAATATTCTTCCATCTTGTATAAAATGATTTGTATGTTTGAAGTCTTCTCTCTTTAGATTTTTAGCTAACTTTTCTATAGACGAGGCCATGAATCTGAACGTGTCTACAAACGAAAACTTGATGAATTTTCTTGGCTTATCACCTTCGAATTCATAGCCATATCCAGAATTTACAGAATAATTTATATATTTTTCATCGGTGTTTGCAATCAAATCAACATTTCCATATTGTTTAGCCAATTCTTTTATGTACAAATGAGTATCGTAATTTGACATATTGTGGCAGAAAACGGGAATATTCTGAGGAAATTTCAAATTTAGATTGCAACATGAGCTGCGCCTCGAAACTTGCCGGTTAAATGACAATGATCTCTCACTTTATTATAACTCTTATCTTTCCAACTATCAGGAGTAAAACCATACTGAATTGACCCAACATCATAAGCAGACCATTCACAGATATGACAAACGTTTGAATTTTTATACGAAATTTCTTCTTCTTCTGTCAATTTCATAGGTTTCATGTTCTTAGAATTATATTTTTTCGCTATGTATTTCGATAATTTATTGAGTTCTTCAAACAATTTTGTCGGGACGTTTTTCAAATCTTCTTCATTTTTGGCACGATAACATATCGGTTTGTACATGCGATTGGTCACATTCGACACTAAATATAGAGTAAAACCATAAGGAATGTGCCTCTGAATCTTGGTTGTAGTCGATCTTTCTGGATTGTTCTTGCATGTCGGAATTTTTTCTAATATGCTCTCAAAGTCCATATAAATTACGTACGGATGGTTAAAATTTCTTTTGATAATTAGTAAATTTAGTTGTTTTGACCTGGAAATGGCATAATTGGCTTACAAACTTTATGATTTTTACAAATTTCTAAGTGATCTGTTAAATCTCCAGATTTTTAAAAATGGCTTGAACATCTTCTACACAAAAATTTTCTTTCTTTATGTTTAGACAACTGCGAAGAAAACAAGCTTATTTAAATCGGTTATCAAAACATAATGAGATTTATCATCTTGTTTAACATACAATAAATCAATGTTTGTTTCAGCGTCATATTTTTCAGAAATTTGTAAAGGAACAATGTTAATATTTTCATCAAAACTGTAGACATTGATAGACATTGTTGGATACTTATACTTGGAATTGTAGCTTCGTTTTTCAAATATTTGTATATCTTTCAGAGACATTGGATACTCAAAACCTGAAAATATTTCGTCATTCACAAATTTTTCGTATTGCTTTACACGTTCACAGTCTCTTTCTGGTTTTTTAATAGCACATCTTATTGAGTAAATAAAGCAAAAATCATCTCTATTTTTTATATTTATACAAGCTTTTTTATCTTTGATATTCTTTGGTAAATCGATGTATGATCCTGCATTCATCATTTCGTGTTTGTTAAGGCTCAAAACTAGTTGTTTACAACTTTTAAATGTCCATCCGGAACCTTTATTTGGATTATTCGTTTGTTCTCGATGTGTTAATTTATTAAATTGCTTAGTAATAAAGTCGTTTACGTCAAAGATTTCGTCTGCTTTGATAGTAAAATACATTAGACATGTTTGCGGTTCACCATTCACTAAAGTTCGTTCGTATTCACATTCCAAAGAGAGATAGCCCTTCATATTTTTAACATTTTCTTGAAATTTCTCGATTAAACTTTTAATTTCTGACCGCATAATTGAAAGATATTTGTAAATTGACATGGAATTGTCGTTCAAGTTTGTTTAAAATGTATTGCTTGAAAAGACCGTGTATTGAGGATAAAACTTCTACATCAATGATATTTTCGGATTTTACTTTAAGAGTTTTATCAATTTCTTCGATCATTTCAGACTTGGTTTTATCGTTAGTACCGATAGCCAACTTTTCAGCTATTGAATGAAGTTTTTCATCATTAAATAGGTCGAGATTTTTCTTTTCAACTTTGAAATTTCTCTTTAATTCACGTAATTTCTCAATATTAAACATGTTTTCGTGATCGGCAATTTTATTTTCTCTAGCCCATTGTCTTAAATAATTTAGTTCATTATCGTAAATTTGCTTGTTTTTTTCGTGACTTTTAGAATTATAATGGCGATCATAGTTTTTTCTTAAAATTTCTTTTTTGCAGAACGGACATGATATTTTTTCGCGCTCCATTTAGATAGAAAAATTTATTTAACTAAATGGTGCTTGTAAACCAACGATTGCGCCTCTCACGGCGTGATATCACTACGGATATGACGCAGGCGAAGCGATTATCGTGATGGTCGGTCTGTAGTAGCACACCTCGACTGTCATTGAAGATTTTTCCCTTATTCGTAGCAGATTTGATAACATTTTACAAAGCACAGCTTAAGAAAGTAGAAGCAAACAGCTGTAGATTTGGTTAATTTTTCATTCCACAGAGTAGATAGTAATGTACCGATCGCTTTTGGAGACGAGCGACTGTAGATTCGGTTAATTTTTCATTGAGATTTGCTGTGTTATTTCTCAGCTTCCTTTATGGTACATTGAACAGTATTTTACATTGCTTTTCGGTCGGCTCCGAAAGTGCGCCAGGAACCCCATATTATTATCTACTAGTGTTAATATATATGATAGAAAAAAATAGTGTGTGGTTAACATAAGCGAAGCATAGCCATCGAGTGTGGCTAGTGGATGAGATATATAAACATCGAGGGTGGCTAATGGAGAAGTTAGTAAACTACTTTGTGTAGAACGAAATGTATGACATGTATGTGGCTGCTAGGTGGAATTATTGGAATATCATTTAAATTACATTTGTTGCTTGACATATTATTATTATCCTTTACCATTAATTTTATTTAGTACAATTTAAAGAAAATGTTTTATCTTCAAACCCCTATTTATTGTTTCAGCTTATTTCATTTTCAGGAATTTTTACTGTATTATTTATCAAAAACGACTTACCTATATATATACAGGAAGAATTTTAAGAAAATCTTCCTCGTAATTTTATAATCGAGGTAAGATGTAATCCAACTGATATGAATAAAATATTTTATTAGACTTAGTATATATTGTGGAATTATGGTTGAACCAAAGTTTCTAAAATGTTTTATGAATGTAAAGCAATAAAAGCTTCATGTATACGAATAACTGTATATTATTTTAATTGTACTGAATATAGCATAACTTTAGATGAAGACCCAACCGTTAAATTTAATGATAAAATCAAAGAATATTTGGAGGAAAATGGTCCAGAACAAGATATATCTTCAAAAAACGTAGCATTGCTTTCACCAATAAAACCTAGCACCCCCATTTTTTATACACTCCCCAAAATTCATAAGAGTATCCAAAATCCCCCTGGGAGACACAATTGTATCCAGTTACGGGTCACCAACTTAAAGGATATCCTCTTTTGTTGATGATCAGTTGCAACCACATGTAAAATCTCTTCCATCATATGTAAAAAATTCATTGCATTTCATCGATCAAATTTCCTATATCAACCAACCATTACCTGATGACTCTATTTTAGTAACAGTGGATGTCAATTCCCTTTACACTAACATCCCACATGAAGATAGAGTAAAAGCAGCAGAATATTGTTTAAATTCACGACCAAATAATACTAAACCTACAACACAATTTATTATCACGTTAATGAGAATGATCCTTACTATGAACAATTTTAAATTCAATAACCAAAATTATATACAAACTTCTGGTACTGCAATGGGAACTAGAATGGCCCCATTTTATGCAAGTCTATTTATGGGCTTATTTGAAAAAGAATTTTTAGATACACAACGCTTAATACCTTTGAAATGGCTACGTTATATAGATGATATTGTTTTCATCTGGGATCATGGAGACGATTCATTAACACAATGTCTTAATGATCTTCAAGATTTCTCTTCTTTACAATTTTCATGGATATATTCTAAATCTAAAGTCACGTTTCTAGATTTAGATGTTTTTATTGAATCTGGATTTCTCCAAACTAAATTACACATAAAAGAGACTAACACTATGATATACCTACATTTCTCCAGCTGTCACCGAATGTACGTCAAAAAATCTATTCCAAAAAGTTTGTCAGTAAGAGCAAAGAAACTATGCAGCAGCCAATCTGATTTCTTAAACTACATTATAAAATTGAGTAAAACCTTCAAAGATTTGGATTACCCCGAAAAAATTGTCAAAAATCAAATTAATAAACCAAAATTTCAAAACAATTCATATGATTATTCAAAAGAACCTAAATTTATTACTCAATTCTTCCCTGGCCTACACAAAATTAATTCTATTATAAAAATTGGATTTAATATTCTTCAAAGTTCCCCTGACACTTCAAATTTTATTTCAAAAGCACCTCGAGTAATTTTTAGAAGACCTCCGAATTTGAAAGACAAGCTTGTTAACACACTAGTTCTAAAATCTATCAACTATACAAGAAATGGATGTGAACCGTGTAAAAAATCACGATGTGGAACATGTAAAATTATGAGTTTCTTCAAGAGAATTCAATAGCAGTAGCACCGGAATGACCTATCCTATAATTGGCAAAATTGACTGTAATTAAATAAATGTAATATACCAAATTAATTGTAAGTTTTGCTCCAAACAATATATTGGACAAACATCGAACCATTTAAGAATCCGTATGACAGGGCATAGGTTTGACATTTTTCATAAAGATGAAGATAAACCATTGGCAAGACATTGTCTAGAACACAAACAAAACAAAATTGAAGAGCGTTTTAAATTAAAAGGAATACACCAACTACCACATTGCCCTGATAAAAACTACAAACAGATTAAAATTAAAGAACATGGAGCAAGCTCATCAAATTATGCTGAAAACAAAAAAACCATTTGGTCTAAATTTAAGATATCTTTTTAAATAATTTTATAACATTCAAAATTTGCCATAAATTACAAGTTGTATTCCACCTTTTATAAAAATCAACTGTTCCAACAAGATTGAATTAGAAAAATTTCACGTCAGCTGGACTTAATCAAATGTTATGCACTGTGTTTACATTTATGTTTTATTAATTCTTGTTTACATGTTATAGTTTTGTATACATTTTTATTTAAAAACTTCCAGAAGACGGGGTTATTAAATCCCCCGAAATATAGAAGTGAAAAATAGTTTTTGTTTTCTTCTATTCAATACAGTGATTAGTAAGATATTAGAGTAATAATCATGTAAAAGCCTGACGATTAGCACATTTCCAAAAGGGTTCTGTTCAGATATGACATCTGGCACTGAGCTGTTAGCCCGGGTAGTGTGTATAATATCAAGATCGTTAATGATGTTCATGTTTAAGCCTGTCGATAGTCACATTTACATAAGTGTATCGTGCAGACTTGACATCTGGCACTGCATTGTTAGCTCGGGTAGTGTGCATAATATCAAGATCGTCAATGAACGTTCATGTTTAAGCCTGTCGATAGTCACATTTACATAAGTGTGTCGTGCAGACATGACATCTGGCACTGCATTGTTAGCTCGGGTAGTGTGCATAATATCAAGGTCGTCAATGATGTTCATGTTTAAGCCTGTCGATAGTCACATTTTACATAAGTGTGTCGTGCAGACATGACATCTGGCACTGCATTGTTAGCTCGGGTTAGTGTGCATAATATCAAGGTCGTCAATGATGTTCATGTTTAAGCCTGTCGATAGTCACATTTACATAAGTGTGTCGTGCAGACATGACATCTGGCACTGCATTGTTAGCTCGGGTAGTGTTGCATAATATCAAGGTCGTCAATGATGTTCATGTTTAAGCCTGTCGATAGTCACATTTACATAAGTGTGTCGTGCAGACATGACATCTGGCACTGCATTGTTAGCTCGGGTAGTGTGCATAATATCAAGGTCGTCAATGATGTTCATGTTTAAGCCTGTCGATAGTCACATTTACATAAGTGTGTCGTGCAGACATGACATCTGGCACTGCATTGTTAGCTCGGGTAGTGTGCATAATATCAAGGTCGTCAATGATGTTCATGTTTAAGCCTGTCGATAGTCACATTTACATAAGGGTGTCGTGCAGACATGACATCAGGTACTGAACTGACAAAATGCAAGTCTAGGTTGTGCGTACGTTATTTAGTTGCTTTTGAGAGATTACACTTCTGGTTTGGTAAGGAAAGTAAAGTGTAATACTTGTTAAATATTGAATTGATAAATAATTTAACATCAAGTAGTTCCGTGATGAAGTTACTACATGATGTGTGTTTAGGTTACTAACAATATTCGTTAAGCAAAATATTAGTATTTAGTTTAAAGTATGCTTTTGACTGGCAAGGCTTAATCCATTATTGCCAAGTGCTGCAATATTAGTTTCTATCTTTTCCAATTACTTGCATTAACTGAAGAGTTTGGTTACAAATAGTGTTACGTAACAAATGTACCGTAACGTAGGGGTAAAGTTTCGGCTCTCTAACCAAGATATAGCGAGTTAGAATACTGTGACCTTATTATAACAGGAGGGTTAGTGTTATGATTTGAAATATAGGATGTCACTTTAACAGTTTCAGTAACATTTTTCATAATTAACTGTATTACTTCCAATATAAGGATAGAAGATTATATAATACTTCTTTGATTTACTTTGATCAATTCGTGTATAATTGTCACTATGTAAAATATAAGTTTTGTATTTGCATTAATAATATATCATTTTTGATGCAAATTAATTTTAGGTTAGTGCCTGTTCCTACAATTCTTTTTTATTTTATTACAAAACGTAAGTTTATACAAATATGTTTTTATGAAACAGCAAAATTAAAAGAAATGTAGGTATACTGTTTTGAACATATATTGTGTATGGATTTTATATACTATTTTAAGAATTAATTTTATGTTCTTTATCTGTTAGAATAAAACAATTAAAAATATTTATACACTATAAATACAATGGTCACTAGATTCAAAGTAACTTTAGCAGTCAGACTGCTGTAGTTGGACGTGTCCCTCTTACAGTACGCGATTTATAGTGCTGTGACATTGGCTAGTTTCAAAGTGGTTCCCGCAGACAAACTTTATAGCTATCAAAAAATGGTTCATAGAATTTGGTTATTAATTTTATATTATAAGTTTCTGTCGTACTGACGAAAATTGGGAGTATTATGAGTTGCCCCATGAGATGGTGATGAGTTGTAAATTATTTAGTATATTTGATTCATATGAATGATTTCTTTTTGCAAGCCTTAAATGCAATAACTGCCTTATTATATTCATTCAGACAAATAATATTTAAAGTGTAAGTATATTTATATCTATGGAGCTAGATGGTAAGAAATTTGTTTTTTACGTACTAGAAGCTTCAAGATATTTAAATCCCCTGTTATTAACGTCACTGTGTTTGATTTTTTTGGGGGATACAAACTCGTTAGGTATGGGACGGTAGTGTCACTACTAAAACATAGGAGTTACAGGTATCATATAAGTTATGTAAATACAATAGTAATTTGTCGTGGTATAAGAAATTCTGTTAAAACAAATATTAAACAACTGGACAAATTTTATTGCAGTTAAAACGTCGATGGTCGAGCCCACATCTTTGTAATTACATAGCCTATTTATAGGGAATAATCAGACTTGAGTTTGGACTCAACGAACCAGTACCAAACGCTTCTTGTCTCTTCATAATCTTCATGTTTCCTAATATAATACAATATAAAATGATGTTTGCATTACAGTTTTGTGAATTGTTCGCTGCAATAATGAATTATTAATATTATTATTATGAATGTTGTTAGACCCATAGTGGGAGCAAGTTGGACAAATTCACACATCTCGAAAAGAAGTTTGGACTACTTAATAACTCTTAATTACAGTAGAAACTCTATACGAGAAACAAGCCCATGTGGCAAGGTGGTTGGCAGTAGGGGAAGCCAAGGTAATATAAAGCCCTTGAGTTTTCCGTGTTGTTTAATTAAAACTTAGCCTGATCATCAATCAGAAACAAAACATATTTAAAAATATGTTTAAATTGTTATTTTTAAAACATTTCACATAATAAACACTAGTTTGCAACTGACATATGCCTATAAAAATGTTTACACTATCACAAAAATAATCGTAATCTACTTAATTATAGCATATTTAAGTTAACATTACGAGTAAAATGTTGACCTATATAGGAAAATCTTCTCAAGAATATTTGTTCATTTTCCACGGCCTGATTATCTCACAATGGCCCGGCTAATTCAAGGATACAAAAGGTCCAAATAATTCATAACAGTGTAAAAAAGAACACTAATGATGGGCGAGCTGCTAATTGACATGATTAAAAGATTACGGTTGTTGCATTATGCCTTATAAGTTTTAAATATTACGCTTCCAAGTGCAACAGGCTTCAATATGCAATAAATATTTAATTATAGTGGGGTGTGAATTCCTAACTGGCACAAATAAACGCAAATTCATTCAATATCAGGCGGATCTGAAGAATATTTTCTTCCATTCAATGATTTAATAATCCAATCCAACTACTCGTAATTGGTAAATTGCAGGCTTCAAAATCGGTGTTTTCCAGACATTCAATTTCATTTCCAATTGAACGTTTTTCTTTTCCTCCATTTTAATTTTAAATCTTAGCGGGTTTTCTTGTTACATTGCTAATGCATGAACACTTTGAACCTGACTATCCAAGCCGTTCTCAAATTGAGAGAGAGACCGTTCTCACTCTAAATATAAAAAGTGTGTTTACGTTCAACACACCTATTTTACATGGGTACAGCAAAAGCCGATGCGTAACCATGGCTGGGGCAACCCTATGAATGACTAGGGGTGGAAAAATGGTGTAAATGTGTGAATCAATAGGTCTAATCTACTGTAAAAGATGCCTTTTGCAGTGGGTTCAAGTATCTTAGTGTCATAGGCTGTTACTAGTCTGAACCCGAGGGAGTGCTGTTCCTTGCCCACCAGCTCTCATCGTATGATCTCGATAGCAGACGGCTGCTAACCCAAATTTTACCAATTACAAATATTCTGTTACTTCGGCAGCAAGAAGAACACTCCTAGTACTAAATGGAATAGAATATGTACCAGCGTATTCTCCTACTAGAGCAAAATTCTACGTAAATTTGATACATTTGATACATCCTGATTAAATTTTCAGGATCTATGTTTAATTTTACAAACGTAAATGCTAACTGAAGAAACACCTCTACACATGCGCACGCGCGCGCACACACACAAGCACTTATTCAGGTACCATTACATTCATTGTTATATATTACTAGAGACCACAGAACATATTCCTTAACATTACCAAAGGCAATGTATACATAAATTATAGCTCAAGAAACATTCTGTACACACACACACAGGCTCTATTACATTCATTTGTATTTAATAGTATAGTTAATAATAGAACGTATTCCATTACATTATCAAAGGAACTTACTTTCACGTTCTGAAAATATTCATTTTATTGTTACAAGTTGTAAACAAACCAATTTTATTATTCCTAACATAAGGGAGCTAAACAACCCTCAGTCTCCAAATAAAAAATCATTATACTTGGCACGTGTATGTGTTTCCACAACTAACCCTGGCTAATAAAACGAGTTCGGCAAAATGTTTGCCAATGTTTCCGATGATTGGGGGGGGGGGTTGTTCATTTAGAAAGTTTCAGGTTCTCCTCAACCTAGCAAAGTGTTTACGAGATGGCTTAAGGGTTTCCGTCCAACATTCTTTAACAGATGTAAGGGATGGATTTATTTGTGAAGGCCACCCAGATTACATGTACCTTTAAAACAGTTATATGGAAAAACAGTCTTTTTATAGTTATATTATGGATAATAAGAAAAAATATTAATTAATAAAATAAAAACTATTTACTGAATTAAACAAAATAGTCTTCCTTTTATATTTATGTATTAATTGTGGGGGTTTAAGCAAAATCTTTCCTCGAGCGTCTAGAAAAGTTTCAACCCTTTCTTTTTGTCAGTATTTGGTCTTCCTTCGCAAGATATTTTTAGAGTAAAATGGTAAGCATACATTACATCACAAAGTTCTACTAATAGTTTCATGTATAATTAAAAAGATTTTAAACATCCACACCACATCATAATCCCAGTTAAACACATCCAGTAGTCTCACACTCGTAACACACATTCATTCTTGTAAATTTTTCCACTTCCGGTGTCAGTTTTATACATCAGTACTAATTGTTTAAGTCAGCCATTCCTATGCCATAAATTCGTTGACACTATACAATGCTAAGATTGTATAACATCAAATGCTCAATCTCTAGTGAAGTTGATATTAAATATATAAAAAATTAACCACAATCATAGATTGTATTATGATGACGGGACCTTCGTATGAGCGCGAAGACTATCATCGACAGAGAAATATAGTGTGCACTGGTCCCACTCCATATTTTAAAATATGATGTGGAGTATAGAGGGGTTCATCATAACAGTAAGCCATGGCGACTATTGCTGAGGATGAGCGGCCAGGAATACGTGGACCGGGTTGGTAATGTTATTGGATGTATCTGAGTAAGTGTATGATATGGGAAAGTTTTAAGCTTACGAAAAAATAGTGGAATGGAATAAAATTTGGCTAGCCTACACAACGCTTCATATAATTATATACCAGCATATCAAAATTGTAAACAACCCAATACACTGAGTTCAGTTGTTTTATTAAATAATTTCCTCCCCACACCATGCAGTTTTAATGTAATGAATATATATTTATATAACTAAAAATCATTATCAAATGTAAAATTACTTAAAACATAATAGTAAAATAATATGTTTAGTTTTGAATTATGAATTAATTAAGAAAAAAATAATTTTTCTGTCATTCTCTATACTTGGTATTTGTTATTTTAATCATCTTATAATTTATAGGATAGTAAAATAAATATTATTATATTCATGTTAACTACATTTATAGATTAAACCAGTTGTCTTTTTAAATTATTGCCTATTATAAAAAAAAACCTCTACAGAGTTTCCCGCCATGTTTTTCATAGCGGACTAAAAAGGGAGAATCTTATTTAAAATATGTATGCTAGAGCTTTAATATCAAATTCTATTTCAAAAAAGAATTTAAAAATTCTTACGAACTTTAGTCAATATCATTTTTCATATAGACTATGATTGTGAAGTAGTTGTGCCTGAAGCAAATAGTAGAGCGTCTTAAGGCTTAATAAAACATAATAATTGTTAGCAAGCTGAATTACAGTTAGTTGTGCAAGAGTTAAGGTATTACCTTAAATATAATAAGTAAGTTGCGTTGTCTTCAAACTATTGAGCCTACTATTAAATAACAGTTTCCTTTGCAATCAGAAGAACTGAAAGAACAGATAAATTAATTTAGGGAATCGTTTTAATATTTTCTAGCAAGTTTTAGAACTTTTGTAGAATAGAAAGCATAATTTTCTTACAAACTTTTTAAATGACGACAACAATTGTTTTAAAATTGTCAAAAAATAAATAATAATAGACCAATAAACATTAAAGTCTAAGTTACGCTTGGGAAGCCCTACATAAGTATTACTGAAACCGAAATATTGTATTGGATATTGTTTCCTGAGAAAGTTAATTAAAAAAACATCGGGGACTTTATAAACTAAACATTTGAACAAAGATTATGGCCCCCCAATATTAATAAAGGGGTTATTCAAGCTGGTCATCATGTTGTGGGTACAAAACCGAAAATCTGGTTTTTAACCCGTTTTTTATTCAGTTCTGAATGAGGCAATAAAAAGAAATGATGTTCTAGCTAATAGGAAAATAAACTTGAAAGTATAGTAACAGGTTTTTGTGGGTGTTCGTTTAAAAACCATTCTGTTCATTAGCATCTTACAGGTTACATTGATAATTGTTGTTGTTCATGTCAAAAAACTGCAGAGATATAGCGACACATTTTATGGTTTGAAGAAGTAAAAGTTGATTTGTGCGAAATGTTATTGTAGAAGGGAATTTGAAAATGGTTTGTGAGGATGATTAAAAACAAAACTTCCTGGATCCTTTACTGCATATAAACAATAAAATGAAGTCTATCAATTATGAATAACATTTTACTTGTATTTCAAGTGTGGTAATAGAATATTGCTAGGCTTTATATTTTTTCATTTAAATATTCGTAGTACACGAAACATTGTTATAAACTATAATTACCATGTCACAGTAAAAAAGTATGACATTATAACTCTGAGTGATGTATGGATTAGGCTTAGTGAAGAGGATACTTACCTGTATGCCAGGTTACAACATGTTGAATCATGGACAGGAATATAGAGTGGGAGATGTTCTTGTCCACTTGAACTCTGAGATCAGCTGTTCCCACCCAGCTTTTTCTTTTTCCCACAGCTGATATTAATCAACATAAAAGTGTCGTCTTTCAACCAACGAAATATAGTTATTTTGTTTTCAACATTCAACAATACTAGTTATAAAATGTCCTTGGTTTTGTTTTTAACCGTTAATGTAAATCTACATTTTCAAAATACGAGACATTGAATATATCTTTAAAAATCAATAATCCTACTCCATATATTTGATTGCCTAATGATTTTATTTACAGTACTTAAGCCATAGAGTATCCCATGTTTTCAAGTATGTTTGCTAAATTTGGGGTTCAATGACTGAACTTAAGTTAAATTTACATACTTTTTATTTGTGTATAAGATAGAATTGCAATTTTGCAGCTTATTATTTCAATAACCTTACTGTCGTAGCCATTATAATAAGCTATATAATTTACTATACTAGAGCGAGGAATGAATGGAATGAAAAACATCTTATGGATCAAGAGGTGATAAGTTATAGCGAGTATGGTTTGAAATAGATTGAAGTTGGTTTTAAAAAACGATAATATAAACTGTTTTTTATGTGTTTTGAATATTCAGATCTAATTTACTGATTTTGTGTCCTCGCTATATTTATTTTTTTATTTTGTTTTTCTGGTGAATGTATTCATATGTGTGTTAAAACAAATAGATTTTTCTAGTGTTTCTTTCGAAAAAACGTAGTGCATCATCCAAATATTTGCAATAGAAATAACTTTGATAAGAATTTGCTTTACTTGAAAATGTTATCAATAGTTATAAATAACAATTAAAATTTATGAGCGTTAAAAACCATAAAAGAAAGAAATTAATATTTTGGACTTCTAAATTGGTTTAGGATATCTCCAAATTCGATCTGTCATATATCATATATATATATATATATATATATATATATAATATATATATATATATACAGGGTGAGTTGGCCTTGGTGTTAAAATATTTTTTGGGTTATAATGCAAAGTAAATGTGATACAATAACGGTTATAAAAAAGTGTAATACAACTGATTTGTAAAAATGACAGATTTTATGAGAATACTCATATTAAAATAATAAATATAACCTGATTATAATTATTTATCAAATGATATACTCCGTGTTCACAAATATTTTGTAAGACGGTGCCATACTCTCATATAATATGTTGTTATGCCTTCTACGTAAATATAGTATTGATTAATTCCATTTACTCCAAGAACAAGTCTGGAAGTCTCTTCCTTAACAGCTAGCTAAAATGCCGAAGTCTCAGATAGCGTCTATGTCGCATAAAGCATGCTTCAAAACGAAGTAAAACCCCTAAAATTGTAACTGGCTTACAGGTAAAACAAAACAAGTGTTACATTTTAACATTAAAATATATCACGTTGATAAGAATTACTTTACTTAAAAATGTTATCAATAGTTATAATAAAAATTAAAATTTATGAGCGTTAAAAAAAACCCATAAAAGAAAGAAATTAATATTTTGGACTTCTAAATTGGTTAGGATATCTCCAAATTCTATCTGTCAAGTAAAGTGAAAAATATCGGCAGTAAGTGAGACAAATTCTTATAAGAAGCTTCTCGTAATGCCTTTATATAACACGTCATATATCATATATATATATATATATATATATATATATTATATATATATATATATATATATATATATATACAGGGTGAGTTGGCCTTGGTGTTAAACAAATTTTTTGGGTTTATAATGCAAAGTAAATGTGATACAATAACGGTTATAAAAAAGTCAAACTCCAAAAATTAGGTCTGAAATGAATTATTGTCCATTTTTTTTCTAAAAAAAAATCCGTGTTTTTGTACGTAAATATGATATTTCTCAGCAACGTATAGACATATGTGAGCAAACTACATCATGTTTAGATTCACCGTAAAATTTTCAATTTGAAAAAGTTTTCGGTTCAAATGGTTAAGAAAAGAAAATTAAGCTTCAGGTCGATTCAAATCTCAAAGTAGTTAAGTTTAAGAAAAACTGAAATATCATTGAACCCCATATATTTGCCACAGCCTGTACACAAGAATGAGTCAAGTTATATTAAAAACTTTGCCATTTAATAGGCTTTAAAATTGGTATGCCATATGACCAGCTATTTAGGTGTTTTGCCTTTAAAAAAATCAGTATAGGTTAAAAGTTAACACCGAGTAGTCATAGGACGTTATAAATAAACATAATTTTTTGAGCATTAGTAAAGATATTTAATAATGGAAATTTAATCAATTATCAATAACGTAAATGAAAATTAGAATACCTCATGAACACAAAACATTAAAAGTAAAATCATTGTAGTTCATTCTCAAAATGGCGACCTTCTTTTCTCACACAAGCTCTTGCTCGCTTTCTCATTGCTCCTACGGTCATTTTAAAAGACAGTTTTCCCCGAAGCCTTTGAGCAGCCAGACCAATTATGCCTCGTAATTCTTCTTCTGAGTTTACCGGGGTGGAATATACTTCCTGCTTAAAAAAAACACCACACAAAAAAGTCCATAGGTCTAAGGTAGGGAGATCGGGCAGGCCATGCGGACAGTTCCCCACGATCAATCCACTCGGGATAGTTTTCAGTCAGCCATTGACGTAATTTAATGTTGCATTAAAATGTGGGAGGGGCCTCCATCCTGCTAAAATATAAGCTCGTCTCTTTCAACATTGTTCAAACCATTTAGAAGGTTAGGTAGGTCGTGTTGCAAAAAATTTTAATTGGTAGTTTGTTCCATTTACAGTTCCATCAAATATGAGAGGGCCAATCAATTGGTTGCCTATGACCACACCAAACATTAATACTAAAACGCGTTTGAAAGGATTGTTCCCTTGTCCGGTGTGGGTTTTGTTGATCTCAGTGGTGCATATTATGGCAATTGAAAATTCCTGCCCTTGTTAACAATGACTCATCAGTCCGAAGGATTTTTAGCATGTTTAGCAACCAACGACAGATTTGTTCTCTAGGAGCATAACCAGTTGCTTTCAGACCTTGAACAGGCGTTAAAATGGTATGGATGAAACTTATTCTTATGCAAAATGTCCAATACCTTTTCATTGTGATACACCTACGTCTCTAGCAAGTTGTCTACTACTAACTTCTGGATCATTCCGAACTGAATTTAGAATTACTTCATCTAATCCTACATCATGAACAATGTGTCCTACTTCGTTAGGTCTTTTGTGAACTGTACCTCCCTCCACAAGACGTTGATGGAGTCTTGAGAAAATAGAATGACTGGGAAGTTAGCGATCAGGGTAGCGAGCTTGATACTCTCTTTGGGCAGCACGCGCATTTCCATCACAAAATCCGTAAATAAAGTGCATATCAGCGTATTCTCGAGTAGTGACTAAATGGCAGCCTACACTTGACTACATTGAGCACAGAAATAGTTTACTGGAGGTAGAACTAATTCATGTGGACACTGGTTTTACAAAACAAGACTAGGAATGAATTTACAGTACTGGTGAAAGTTATAAGATAAGGAATTAAAACATTGATAAAGGATGTAACCATTAATCTGTAACTAGCATTTACATATTATTTTAAACTGCTTTACTTTTTTTAAATATTCAATTCCTTGTTTTATGAGGCAGTTTTATAAAACATAAAAATTAAGTACAGTTGTTATTAAATTGTTTTATTTTTTTGTAGCTTGCAATGTTTTTTAATATTCAAACCAATAAAAGTAGGTAACCGAATACTTAACTATGGTCATATGGCATACCATTTTTAAAGCCTATTAAATGGCAAACTTTTTAATATCACTTGACATATTCTGTTGTACAGGGTGTGGTAAAAATATGGGTTCAATGATATTTCAGTTTTTTCTAAAACTTAGCAACTTTAAAGATTTGAATCGACCTGAAGCTTAATTTTCTTTTCTTACCATTTGAACCGATAACCTTTTTAAAATTTAAAATTTTACGGAGAATCTAAAAATGATGTAGTTTGCTCACATATGTCTATACGTTGCTGAGAAATATCATATTTACGTACAAAAAACAACGGATTTTTTTTAGAAAAACTGACAATAATTCATTTCAGACCTAATTTTTGGAGTTTGACTTTTTTATAACCGTTATTGTATCACATTTACTTTGCATTATAACCCAAAAAATTTGTTAACACACAAGGCCACTCACCCTGTATATATATATGATATATGACGTGTTATATAAAGGCATTACGAGAAGCTTCTTATAAGAATTTGTCTCACTTACTGCCGATATTTTTCACTTTACTTGACAGATAGAATTTGGAGATATCCTAACCAATTTAGAAGTCCAAAATATTAATTTCTTTCTTTTATGGTTTTTAACGCTCATAAATTTTAATTTTTATTATAACTATTGATAACATTTTCAAGTAAAGTAATTCTTATCAACGTGATATATTTTAATGTTAAAATGTAACACTTGTTTTGTTTTACCTGTAAGCCAGTTACAATTTAGGTGTTTACTTCGTTTGAAGCATGCTTTATGCGACCATAGACGCCTATCTGAGACTTCGGCATTTTAGCTAGCTGTTAAGGAAGAGACTTCCAGACTTGTTTCTTGGAGTAAATGGGAATTAATCAATACTATATTTACGTAGAAGGCATAACAACATATTATATGAGAGTATGGCACCGTCTTACAAAATATTTGTGAACACGGAGTATATCATTTGATAAATAATTATAATCAGGTTATATTTATTATTTTAATATGAGTATTCTCATAAAAATCTGTCATTTTTTACAAATCAGTTGTATTACACAACTATTTTATAACTTATTATGTATAATAAGACATAAATAAATAAATCATGAATCAAATAATATCCCATAATGTGGCAGCAGTGCAAGGTCTGAACGACAAGTGTATTATAAATAACTATGAAATAATTGAACTACACCTAAATTTCATGCAATAACATTAATATTTGCTAGGTACGTTTGAATATTTCGACCGCTTCCCTTGCTTCACCGGTAGTGCTTATGTACCCGTGTACATGCTTACTACATGAAATTGCAGGGACATTTTGTAAGTCCTAATTATATCTATAATATCCGTCAGTCATGTATAGCAAAATTAAAATCTTTGAAAGTTGTAATTTGTACGGCATTAAAAAATAGTAAATATCAAAAAACTTTCTAAAAAAGTTGTTTTATTATTTCAGTTTATTTTAATCGTAAGGAACAGTATATTTTACCATATTAACATTTTAATACAAAAGGTTTTGCAATCAAAAGGTAGTTTTGTATTGAATGTTCGTTGTTTTAGTGTGTTTACCTCAGCCTTGTTCCGCGATGATTGTGCGGAATCTTCTACTGTATTAGTGCAAAGATTTCCGCTTTTTAATATTTTCTTTTAAATAGTATACTATAAAAAAACTAGGTTTCCGCAAAACAGTGATTTTTTATTCGTTTAAAAAACATTTTAGATCCTTATAAAAATACATTACTTTCTTGTCTTATTCAAGAAATGACAGGAAATTAACTAACAGTTTAAAAAACTAAAATTAATTTGATAAACACCGTCTTTAGTTTTTCCATCTTTTTAGGTTAATAAGATAGTAAAAATTAAGAAATTTAACCATTGAGGTACACATATTATTAGAGTATAGTAAAATATACTTGTGAGTTATAAAGTGTATTGATTGATAGAGATAATTGGTTAGGAGCTTAAGGTATTCTAAAACATCAAGATAAATTAACCACTTTATACATATTCAATCATTTATATTATATGATTAATAGATATTGATTTAAATACCTATTTGAGAGTTAATCTCAAAAAGAGGTGTCATGCTATTAAAACGAAGTGATAGAAACTTTCGACACTACAAAATACATCAAATGTACCTTTTAAATTAATTATTAAATAGTAAAATTAAACAGAATTCTTTTTAAAGGAGTTTTAAAAAAAAGTACTAGCAAAGTACTTTAAACAAGATAAACATAATCGAGTCTACAGAGACAAGTGTACGGATGATGGAAAGAAAGATCGTATACTCCCTGAGGGCGTCTAAGTGAAACATCCCTTCCAGTGAACGGGACTTTGTTACACATATCTTTTAGTCCACAAAAACATTAAAAGGACGATCAAAGTTGTCAGAACTGTTATAAAGGTATTTTATGTAATTTAAAATTATAAACTAATACTCAGTTTGCTAACAATATATATATATATAATATATATATATATATATCTTACGACAATATATGCTCTTAAAGACTGACACAGTTGAAGTAAGAGCTCTATCAGTACTACCTGGAAGTTTAGTAGCTGATGTTCTGTTACAAAGATTGTTCTTTACAACTGGTACCATCAGTTTCTTGTACTTTTCTGTTAGAATTTGTTTGTTTGTGATGAGAGGCGAAAGGAAATAGTATGTAAGTAATGCAACATAAACTTGGGTGTACTATCGAATAGATGTAAAAATAGTTCTTGCTCTGTTTTTATAGAAGATGTAGAACCTAAAATTATATTACTAACCGCTTACCAAAGTGTTTTCGACTTTTTATACGAGGAAATGTAACGAAAAATTTTTAAAAAGTTGTAAAAAATTATGTATAAACATTTATAAATTATCAAAATATTTTATCCCTTATTTAGATATTAAACCTATGCAATTTATATGGATTAAAAGATATTGTTTTTATCATATACAATAATATTGTATATATCTTATCAAAACATATTTGTGAATGATGACAGATCATTTTAAATGAGTGGTGTACTTCAACAACACACTCTCTGAGTTAGCTTCAGTTAAGGGTGGTGTACCAAAGGGATCGGGTCCTTGGCCCATTCTTATTCATAGTTCTTATAAATGATTTGCCTACCAATGTGGTTTGCGGCTCAGTAATTTTTGCAGATGACTCCTCGTTTTTATTGTATAAATAACGATATAGATACCTTGTTCGTAGAGATAACTCATGTCCTCCACCAAACTAACCACTGGCTTTCATCTAATGGTCTGTTACTAAATGACTAATAAATTACCAAAATATTTTTATTTTCTCTTTTGTAATAAATCTTACGCTAACGAAGTATAATTTAAATTTTAAAGTCCTGTGTAAGACTGTTGGGTATAAACTTTAGATTCTAAGTTGACTTGGCAACCCCAAGTTCAGAGTGGGTCTGTTATGCAGGCTGGTTTCCAAGAGTAATTTTTTTTTTGCTGCGCCACCTAAATAAACGTGTGTTCCCAAAGATTTATCTTAAATCCGCATATTATGCATTTTTTTCATAGCAAACCATATCGTATTGTAAATTCCACCATATGGGGTAACCAGTCATGATATTCATAAAGTATTACTGTTACAGGAAAAAGGCTGTTAGAAATGTTTAGCAGGAGTCTCTCTCCTTTAACTACAATATTAAACCTATTTTTGCAGAGGGAAGGTTATTCCTAACTGTGTATCAAGCTTTATATTTATTAACGTCTGAATTAAATTAAAACAGAATCTTGGCGACTTTTCTCTTAGAAATGACATTTATCACTAATGCTACTAGAGGCAACTTAGATTCAAGCCGGTACTGCAGATTAAGTAAAACACAATCTATGTATTCTTTTTATTGGTATCCGTTTGTTTAATAAACTTACCTTCCTTTCAACCAGTCATAACATTAGTTTTTAAGTATAAATTCAAATCAGTGATGTCATAGATGGCTTTTAAACTAGACCTTTTTATAGTATAAGGAATGAATAACCTGACACAGTCTGTGGATTAGATGTTTCTTGTTTTAAATTTTAAACCTATCTATATTGTAGCCCACCATAAAATGTTTTAAATGTTTACTGGCTTTTTAAATTGTCTGTTAATTGTACTATTTATTCTATTTATTATTGAATGTTTACCATTTTATTACAATGTTATTAAATTTATTTTCTCTAAAATCTATTAATACATGGATTTATTGTTGATTGTCCATGCTTAGTTATAACCATAGTATAACTGTCATTTCATCTGGCCAGTCAGAGAGTTTCACCTTTGGGAAAAATAAAAAATTTTTAAATTCCATTTAATTTAAATTCTATCTAGATTTAATATTTTTATTGAAGCTCCTGCGTGACTATGTCAATGCATTTTAATAATGTTATTATGACTGAATATAGATTCTTGATTCTTGAGTTACACTCCATAAACTTTACGGATAGAATTCTCTCTTGACATAGTGTCAGATACTGCGATCACTTTAATGTACTATGAATGTTGGGCATTTGTAACAGTTTTTTTTGGTCACGAGATTGCCCAAAATACTAAATCTTTCATGCAACAAGTTATAAATCAACAATTCAATTATTATTGTGAAATTATAAACTGAACAAAATTTTAATTGTTTAGTTTATGGTTACCATATTATTTGTGGTAAATATACATATAAAGAAGAGTTGGTTTTGGATATTAAAAATGGTATTGGTAATAGTTATATTTTTTATTACTTACAAGCAGAATTATTGAACGAAATAAACAAGAAAATTGCTTATTGGTTTTTCTTAAAATTTGTTTTGTATAGAGAGCGGCTTTATAAACTAAATGCATTTAAATCTTCAAATAAATATACGTTTAGGGATATCTCCCATAACCCATGGTTATTGCATTATTTTTTAGAAGAGGATTACCCTTTAATTACAAATCTCCCAGAGTTTTAATTAAGGTATTTACCCTAAATAGTTTTACTGTTATGCACTGTTTCAAATGTTTTTTGGGTTCAAGTTACTGAAGAATGAATATTGAAAATGTAAATGAATTGCTTTACATTTTTCCATTGCTACTTATTTTCTGCATAAATTGTTTCTGGGACCCATCTCTCGTCTTCATGGCAAACCTGTTCAAAGAGTCTGAATGCTGACAAAAGACACGTGTTTTTAATAATGTGTGTTGTGGTTAGATGGATAAATTAATCTTCAAATATAGCCGACTCATTATTACTGCTCAACCATTAATAAATTGTTGCATAGGTATCCTAACCTTTGTTGAGTTTATATTCTTGAAAATGTAATATTAAATTCTTATTGCGAGTTTTATTTTTGGTTCTACTAAGCTGTGCTACACATATATAAATTGTATTATTTGGTAAGTCTCTAGAAATTTTTACAAAGCGTCAGCTTTGATTATCCTTTAAAATATTTGCATATTTTAATTAGAGGCTAACTTCAACAATCAGTAAACAACAGATTTTATATTTTCAAAACAAGATAAAATACATATTATGGCTCTATCGCTAACGCAATTTATTTTATCTCTCGCATTTAGTATTCATATATCCAATGTGTATTTCACATATCCATTATAGCATGTTGATTCTTATAAGCCATAGACATTTTAAATAGTAAAAGTTAATAAGAACATTTTCATATCCATTAAATTAAACTTAATGAAATTAACAAAAATCAAAAGATGCTTTATTCATTTATAATAGGAGAAAACTCTTGATATATATATAAAGGAA
>NW_025781535.1:0-42069 GCF_021130785.1 Homalodisca vitripennis | reverse complement strand
ACTGATTATTTATTATGTTCCTTCATTTGATAGGTTGCAGGAATGGAGTTTTCAGTTTGCTGCTTCTGCCACTTATAGCTTCCACCGGCTTAAACTATCTCATCAGTGGCATCTGGTGATAATTTAACACATTCTTAGTCGTGCCACCATAGTGGTTTTTAGCAAATTAGATTCGCCGCATTGCTGTAACCTTGTTGGTGGACAAATTCAATAAAGGTAGATGAAATGGCTAAGAAATTATCTTTATTGGCTGAGCGTTAACGAACCTATCACTCGAGGTCTCGCACAATATTTCGAAAATGCACAGACCTATAGACTTTAAACTTGTGCACAAAGCTTCATAATTATATGAGGAGCACTAAGTTAGATGATGTCTGTCACTCCGTGGAATTTCTCCGAGCGTTAGCGAATATTTTTACATTAGTATTATAGGTAACCGTGATGGTAATGAGAAAATATAAGAATAAATAAATGTGTATAAAAACTAAGTGTACTCATAAGAAATTTTAGCACGTGACATTAACACATGTACAGTGCAACCTCGTTAAGTCGGGCATAACGAAAAATCCGAGAATGTTGAAAAATAAACGAACAACATGCCAATGGCACAGTGTAGTGGGTACAGCGGTTATCGCACGATAACCAGATCAAGGAACGTCGAGCGTGGCTGCTGCTTGGATCGGTGACCGCTGTCCTTGCAAGCAGCCCCGTTGGAGGTAGTTCATAAGTCACCTTTAAAGCGTGGGTCCCCAGGTTAAGTGTTAGAGAGGGGCTTCTTAAGCCCTAACTTTGCCTGGTAAAATAAAACACATTTACTTTAAATATTACTAAATGTTAATAAAAACAATACTTTTCCAAATTGTTTATTTTTGGACGAGGCCTTTCGAAACCAGAGATTTCATTATCAGGCGACTCCACAAATATTTAGTTTACTTTGGCATGTGCAAACAATACAATATTTGTTTGTTGCGGAAAACAAATTACGATAAAGTATAATATAGCATATATAGTGTCATTTTCTGAAAGAATGTTTTTAATTTGTGTTGCATCATCTTTGAACACCGTTTCCGTGCTGTGTGGTCACGCATCCTTTTCAACACGAGAAGCTTGGCCGATGTCTCTTCTTGTTGCTCGAAATAAAAGATTAACTCACCCAAATGAGATGCTGCTTCTGCATGGCTTAAAACTGCGATATTTTCAGAGTTTTCTTAGTCAGTATCCTTCCTTTTATTCGTATCTTTATTGCAACAAGTCTCAATACATGTAACTATTGAGTTTTACAAAACAACCTACTGAAAAACAAACATTAGTCCTACGCTCGGGAGTCTGGGCGGACGACGAAAAGCTAATTTTAAATATTTCCATAAACTAATACGGGTTACCCGGAGATTCGACATAAAGGGGTCCAAATTAACGAGGTCGCGATGTAGTATAAAATATTCAACCACATACACAATCATTGTATACTGTTTTTTTTACGTAGAATGTTTATTACTTGAACACCGATGATACCCAATGTAATGAACAAAAATGTGAATGTATCATGTGGTAACACATTTGGCCATACACACTAACAGACCATCATGGATACTCACCAACCGCCAGAATCTTTATTGGTCACATATTCTCTTCATCTGACCGACCAATGGAATTGAACATGGGAAGGAGACAAGTGTCAAACATGAGAAAGATATCGGTAACAGTTTGATTTAAATCTGAAAATGTGCGGTACCATAAACGGAGGTCAGGTCGCTCCTCAGATTCTGAGTGATGGACAGTCACAGACACCTCCATCTACTTCTCCTCCAGTCCTCCAGTCCAAGCCGCGTGTTCCTGGAAGTGCTGGAGGCCTGCGACGGCCTGGACAATATGACTGGAGACCAGCACTATTAGCCCAGTAGCGCTAACAAAACCTGGGGGAGGTCGAAACCATGGTCGTGTTATGTCAGAATTACATCCTAAAAGAATTCTTAGAAACAAGTAGCCGTTTCAGAAAGTTCGTCTGATTCTTCAACTTCTGCTTCAGACACCCAACTCCAGCTACAGTTCAGACTCCAGTAACTCCTGCTCCTGCAACTCCAGCGAGTCTTGTTCTGACTGTTATAGCTACTTCTCCTGTCAGTCCATCTTAAACCTCCTCCAGTAGCCCCTATTCTCCAGTAAGTTCTATAATCTCGAGAAAGATTTCATCTGTAGATTTGAAATTTAGTATGAAACTTCATTTCTACATAGTGAATAATGAGGTCTATGATGGTGCATGTTCAATCATGGAATTCAGCTGAGCGTCGTTGAAGCCCATACACAGCTAGTAGGCTGGTACAGTTTCTATTTTGTTTGTCGAGGGATGTAAATATTTCTTTTCCGTATTATTGTCTGTCGACCTATTTGTCAATAATGAAAAGATCTATAGGACTTAAAATTTTGCATGAAACTTAAGGAAGCTTGTCACGCGGCAAGTGGTGTGGCGTACTCCTACACCTTGTTAAATTTGAATTTGTATACTACATTTATTTTAAATCAGTTTAAGACGTTTACGTACATGTATGGTTTTGATGAAACATCAAAATAGTAGAGAAGGACGAATCGATCTAGACTTCGCTTTAAATCCTGTTTTCTCTCCAAAACAGTTTTAGAAATCCTAGAAATGATCATTTAAACCAAAATATGAGTGAACAATGTAGGAAATAAAGGTAGCTCAGGATGGTTATTGAGCATCCTTGAAGCCAAATGAGAGTTTAACGGTCATCTAGTTTTTTATACAACTAGTTATGTATTTGCACTTCTTATCGACTCATATCATGATATTTACCAAAATTTCAATGGACGCCAAGTTTTACAACTGTTTTTCGTCCATACCCATGGATGTATCGACTTAAATTGGTGCAAAAGTTCTATGGGACACAGCTTCCTAAACTCCCAGAGACTATAAAATAGGTGCAGGCGGGACTTTGGACACCCTATATGAGAGCTATCAACAATAGTTCCGCTACTGAATACAAATTTTGAGTTTGGAATCGATATAATTAAGATGTAATTGAGAAAAGCATTGATAAGCTAATTATAATCACAGATTGACATTTATTGTTGTTATTGAGGCCAATCAAGTAGATTAAATGCTTACAAAGCTTATCACGACAATTTCAAAATCCATTAAAAAGAGTACTAGAGGAAACAAAACTCATACATCGGGCGTCACGAAACCTCGCTGAGTTATATAAGGAGGCTTTATTTGTGAGGATTTAAAGGACTCGGGACGATAGACTGTGGTAGCAGAGTGGTGAGAGGGGGAGGGGAGGGGGCTAAGTGATGTAGGGGCCTAGCCTGATCCGACACCAAGAGGAATGTGTGCTGGCCCGCGATAAGGGAGAATCCCAAGAAGCAAATAAATTCAGGGACTATTTTGTTTGTAGGACAGCGGAAAATAAACTGTCGGACCGACCAGGAGGGGTAGGGGAGACCACCTGATGACGGTTGTATATAGCTTCACACTTTACACCGCCGCAAATATACATGTGGCCATTCTCTACTTGACATCGCTCCTCAGTATTGTTCGTTACCGGGTCAAACTCAGCACGACCAGCTCACCATTTAAATTTTAGTTTCCCCCAAACTGTCTAGCGTATAAAAAATATGTGTGTGCATTGAACTCAAAATCATACATTCGCTAATGGATATTAAGGGTTTAATATGAATAAAAAGCCGTGTCAAATTTGACCTGTGCTGTTGTATAAAAATGTGTTAATACTGGTTTAAAATTAGTGGACACCTTGAAATGTGATCAATTAAATCAGAACGACACTATAGTAAACAGTATAAAAATTTGTATTCAATTTTTTTTTTTTTTTTTTTTTTTTTTTTTTTTTTTTTTTTTTTTTTTTTTTTTGTATCACAAACGTTATAATTTAAGCTTTGGTAAAACTAAGGGACCTCGAATGATGTTCACTTTAAAGATTATTTAACCAGCATTGCTCTAACCAGATCTAGGAAACTGGATGCTTGTAGTCTAAAATATACACTATTACTTAATAATTATTCTGATAAACCGAAAAATTTCAAGTTCTAAACAAATTACTACAATTATGAAATGTTTTTCTTTGTGGCGATTCATAAGCAGCAGTAATCAATTCTTCGTGTTAATTATTTGGGGTTAAATATCTGCATCATATAATATTTATTGGATATTTCTATGCCAACTGTATTTTAATTTACGATACTGGACGTTTTTAAAGGAAAAACGTTTTACACCCACTTGCAAAGTTTTTGGTGACTTCCTCAGTAATCGAACCTGTAACCTTTCCCGTTAGAGAGCCGCAGCTTTACCGCTACGCTACAGTGAAGGTCAACCAAAGGTTTACTAAGCCAAACCTTTGATTATGAAACATGTAAAGAGAGGCCAACTGCGTAATGCTCGAGGATTCGGTCCGGTTTGCTCACCTCACTGCGGTATATCGCTGAGGGACTGCTGTATAATTAGTAGATTAGTGCAATCAAGGTATTTTACTCCACCACTTCTGAAGAAACCGATCTCCAGTCATTTTACATTGTAGTATTTTAAAATTAAATTAGTTATACAGTAATTACACATCAATAGTACGGATATGTCTTTTAAAATGAAAAAGTATCTAATGGAGTTTACTAGTAACATAGTAAATTTGCTAAAACTTAAACATCATCAAGCCCATTATACACTCTCAATTATATGTTCTAATGTAAAGCGTTTGGAAATAGCATTATCGTTTTTTTACAAAGGTTGTACAGGTTTATCACATTACCTATTTTGCGTAGGGATGGCGATTGCAAATGAGGTCACTTGGAATGTATCAGGAGGACAATACTACGTGCTCATACGTTATCTAACTTAGCAATATAATAATTAAACTTATAATTAAATTACAATAATTATCTAATTTAACTCAAAAAATCTCCTTTGTTCCTCGAAAGCTATATGTGGTGGTAGATAATGAGTAAATATTTAATGAATGGCAAATTCCTTCCACATTGTTAATTTATTCATAAAACATTCGTGCCACAAACGTTGACAGCATTGTTTCAATCGCATAAAAAAATATCCTTTAAGTATAAGGGAATTTTCTCTGCTGCTAAAATATTGGGTGTTTGAAACAGAAAAGGACCTCAGGCATCTCAACCCTGTGTGGGCCTCTTAGGAGGAACCGACACATCATTTGCATCGGTGGAGGGAGGGGGCTCGGGGGACTCGTACCAAGAAAATTACATTCTTTAGTCCCCCGGCGCTCCAGGTGCCTGTCCACACCGCCCCCCTCCACCCCTCCCCGACACCACCCCCGGGAAATCTATCAACTTACCCCTTTACCTGCTTACTTTTAGAATTTGCCTGCCCTAACCTCACTTGGCAGCTTTGTGATGAATTGTACATAATTAAAGTATTGGGGAACTAAATACATACTTTTATACATACATATAAAGTAAAATTTCAAAATATTATACCTGCGTTAAGTATTGTTGCTGATATAAAAAAATAGGAGTATTACAGCTAATTAATTGCATCATAGAATCAAAAGTACTTACAAATTAAACATTATAACCCAAAACCCAACTGGTTTATTCGGCATTCATAAACTTATAACAGTTTTAAGTGTGGAAATCTTAAAACTAATTAATTCAATACCGAAAACTAAAATTATTATTTGTGGAATATATCTGACGTTTATAAATAACTGCCTAATTACTTTGGTACAAAACTTCCATTCTCTTCATAATTGTTTTCCTTAGAATTTCCCTGGCTTTACTTCCTTTAGAATATGTAGGAAGGTTTAAAACTATTTTCAATCTTTTATTTTAACTTAAACTTGTGACATGAAAATACAGCGTAAAATACAGTAAAATTCTTACACAAAAATTTATTTATTTATTTATTCAAACAATTTTACATGACAGCTACAGAAAACATGTTCCAAAACAGCTATCTTAACTAAGTTACAATATATAGACATAAATAGTAATGTACAAGTTACGTATAATGAAAATAATATTCTGACAGTCACGTTAAAAAATAACCAAAAGCATATTTTTATCTAAACTTAAACTAATTCTATGAATAACTCTAAACTCAATTAGTTAAACTAAACAGGAATATCAATATAACTAATCTAAATCAAAAAGGTTGCTACATTTCATTAAAAATACACTTAACTTATCATTAAAAAACATCTAGATCGGAAGCATAACAATTTAATAATCTCAATATTTTGTATAAAGGAAAGTTAAAATGTGACAGTGTTTTACACCTTGGTAAGGAAAACAAATTAAATGTTCTTATACTTCGTCCAGGTACATATAAATGAATGTTCTCTAATAAAAACCTGCTATCGATAGAACCATTTAAAACTTTGTGTGTTAAGGATGCTAATGAAAGTTTTCTTCTCAGAGACAGTTTAGGGGCAGCGCAAAAATGTTTCTCAAATCGGAAGTAGGAAAATCAAAGGGACATGAACGAGAAAATCTTTTGAAATATAAATATCTTAGAAATTTGTTCTGGAGAATTTCTATTTTATCACAATCAGACTTGGTTATTGAATCCCACACTACCGCATATAGTATTCCAATTTGCTTCTGATTAAAGTTTGGTACAACCTTATTATGGCTTCTGTATCTTGGAAAGACCTAGTATTTCTTTTACCAAACCCTAACAGCTTATAAGATTCAGCTATCAAGCTATATACGTGATCATTAAAAGTAAGAGTGGAATCAAAGATTATGCCCAAGTCCTTTTTTGTATTGACTGACTTTAACGGAGTACTTCCAATATGATATAAATTATTGATAGAAACATTTCTCCGAGAGTATGACATAGCAAAAACATTTCTGGACATTGAGATATAATTTATTAAATAAAACACCAGGAACTAAGTTGATCAATTGAGATTTGTAAACAGTTGTGTATCTAATGTACTGTTTATTGGTTTGAATATTTTTAAATCATCAGCAAACAAACACTTGCAGTCAGAGAAGCAGTCTGGTAGATCATTAATAAAAATTAAGAAAAGAAGAGGCCCCAAATTTGAGCCCTGGGGCACACCCGAGGAACTGTGAAATATTGAAGATCTAGTACCAGAAATTGAGACATACTGAGGTCGATTTTTTAGATATGAAGCCATCAAACTGCAAGACCTCATTGAGAACCCCAAATTTAATAATTTATTTAACAGAATATCATGGTTAACTTTGTCAAATGCCTTAGAAAAATCTGTATATATTACATCCAGCCTACCCCCAACATCGAGTTCAGAAGAAATATTAAAAGAAAATTCCATTAGATTAGTCGCGGAAGGACCGTTTAGGAAGAAAACCATGTCGCTCAGGGCGAATTGTACTCCTAATCGCATTGAAAATTTGTTTAAATAAAAGTAGTTCATAGACCTTAGCAAATGAATTTAATAAAGAGATAGGCCTATAATTTTCTATTTTATCTTTATCGCCAGATTTAAAAATAGGAGTCACCTTTGCGTCCTTCCATCTGTGCGGAAATACACAGGACGAAAGCGATAAATTAAACAAAAAAAATAAAGGTTCAGCTAATACTTCACCACAACCCTTTACAACATACGCTGGTATACCGTCAGGTCCCGATGACTTTTTTTATTTCATTTCTTTTATTGCAATACGTACTTCTGATGGAGTAAAAGGTGATATTTGAAAGTTATCCACAGATGAAGGACTCACAACTTAACTGGTATTTGGAAGGAGAACTATCATACACAGAAGAAAAATAACCTGCAAATGCATTTGGAATTTCCTTATTACTGATAGCATTACCCTCACAAGTCATACTCTTAAGTGTACCAATATCAAAGCCACTTCTGCTATTTATTGTCTTAAAATAATTCCAAAAATGTTTAACATTAGTTTTAATGCTATTTTCAACGTTACGTATATAATTTCTATGGGCAAGTCTAATATTTTCTTTAATTGCTTAAATAATTCGTCATGATACTTTGAGTACTTTCTCTTTTTGGATAATTTATTTTTCATTTTTAAGTCATGTTTAATTTCAGACGTAAACCAAACTGGATATTTACTTTTTACTACAAAGCTTTTCTGGGGTACAGTACTATCGACACAAGAGAAGAAAACTTTATAGAAAAAATCTAAACAGTCATCCACACAAGTAAGACTATACATTTCAAACCAATTAATGTCTCTCAGTCTAAAATACAAGTCAAAAAAATTCGCATCTTTAAAAACATAATAATTCTTTGGCAGACAAACATTTGTAAATTTAAATTGGCTACAATCACTCATAAAAAGATATAGATAGTGGAGGGTGATAAGTATCTGGTGCCAACAGGGGAGACTCACTTTTTTTCAACTTTAACATCCTTTAAGTTACTTAAAACTAAATCTAATGTAAAATTATCACAATTACGTATGTTATTAAAGGAGTTCAAATTATATTCACACAGGAGTGTATTAATTACTCCGGCTGAGGATCTAGCAACAGAGAAGTCAAAATTTGTACCGTTTATTCTAGGAATATTAAAATCACCCAGAATTATGAAACCATCATATTTAATATTCAAATTATCATATGAATTACAATAGTTAGTGTAAAGATGAGCTGAGCGACCGGGAGGAATATACAGTAAGCTCACAAGAACCGTGCCTTGCGGCGGCGGCAGTGTCAGCCGAACCAAGAAGCAAGTCAAGGTCGTCCGCTATCAGTGGATGAGTCATCAACACAGCTGAGACGCGCCGGTGCACTGCCAACAATACTCCTCCTCCCCGCTCTTTACCTGTCGCCATCTGATCCCTATCCTTACGAAAAACTTCAATAGTCAATAGTCAATAGTCAATAGTCAATTTTTTATTGCGGAGACAAAATACATTTGTATAGCAAACGTCAAATATGTTAAAATTTGGACATACATACCACATCGAGCTCTCATTCAGACATACATTTGATCACTCATTCCACGTTCATCCATCGCCAATAATTCCCACTTCGTTCGAGAGTCAGTCTTGTTATTGTGTGGTCTCCCAGTCATACTCCAGAAACTCTTTTATATTGTAAAATGCATTTGACGCTAAACAGTTTTTAACGCCTTGAGCGTCGAGGCTTTTCTTAATTCATTAGGCAATCTGTTAATAAAATGAACCCCTGCCTGTGAAGGCAAGCGTTCATAAACCACCGTCCTGTGTCTCCCAGTTCGGTAGTTGTCTCTGCCTCTAGTCCCGTACGAGTGAATGTCTCGGCCCGTAATCAAGGCACATTTAGACATACAATACAACGTTGTTTGTAAAATGTAGAGGCTAGGCAGAGTTAACAGTTGCAACCTTTTGAAATTTGACCTGCACGACTCTCTAAACTTTAATTTTGCAATGGTGCGGGATCGCTCGCTTCTGTAATTTAAACACTCTTGAAAATTGGTTCCTTGCACAGGCACCCCATAGTACCAATCCGTAAGTGAGGTGTGGATAAATCAAGCCATAATACGCCGTTATCAGAACTTGACTTGGGCAGTATTTGGCTAGAGACCTCAGAACATAAATGCCTGAGGCTAATTTTGAGCAAAACGTGATCGATGTGAACATTCCATGTCAAACCTTGATCAAGGTAAATTCCAAGGAATTTTGAGGAATAGACTTCTTCTAGTATTGTATCCGCTAACATAACGCTAGGTCCATACTCAAAGTCTACTGGGTTTAAAGTGAATTTTAAAACGTTAGATTTAGATGAATTTGTATTTAGATTGAGGCTATGAAAATGTTGGACACAATTGTTCATTCCAACAAATGCGTTTTGTTCCAAATCTGATTTCGAAGATTCGTTAAAACAAAGAGTCGTATCATCAGCATACTGCACGATTTTCCCGTGTGGTAGTGATGATTTTATGTCATTAACATAAAGCAGGAAGAGAATTGGACTGAGAATGGATCCTTGAGGAACTCCATAACTCATATTTACAGAATTTGAAATATGATTAGAAATTTGGACAACTTGAGTTCTATGGCTTAGGAATGAACTAAGCCATGTGAGAGGCACGCCTCGAATGCCATGCGATTCCAGTCTGTCAAGCAGTGTAATATGGTCAACACAATCGAAAGCTTTAGATAAATCAAGAAACACACTTAAAGTGTGATTTCGACTTTCCAATCCCTCTACAATCATATCGACAAGACCCACAATTGCATCTATTGTCGATTTGCCCTTTCTGAAGCCAAAATTGGTCATTTGAGAGCTGATTGTGTTTATTCAGAAACTGAAGCATTCGCACTAAAAAGAACTTTTCAAATAGTTTGCTTAAAATAGGCAAAATAGAGAGAGGCCGATAGTTATTCATGAGTGTAGGGTCGTCTTTTTTAAAGATAGGGGTTACTTTTGACATCTTCAGGAGTGAGGGAAAAACTCCCAAATGAAATGAGGAATTTATCAAGGCGGTCAGAGGCCTCACAATATGCTTCGAGCATTTTTTTATGAGCCACATTGAGTTTGAATTAAGATCATTCGATTTTTTGGCTGGGAGCTGCTGAATAATACTGACGAGTTCTTTCTCGTCGACCGGTGCCAAGCACATAGAGGCTGATGGAATTTGTCTTCTCGTGGAGTTTGCTACAGGAGCCGATGGCCGAGGGCCTTGGTCACAAGCCACAGTTGCAAAAAACTTGTTAAACTCGTTAGCCACCTCAGTTTCATCATCCAAAAAACCGATCCCCAATTTTGATCTGTGCTATTTTTGAAGGATTTGATTTATTGTTAATGATGCCCCAAATAGTTTTAGAAATGTTTTTTGAAGATATAATCGCTTTTGAGACATCATATGCTTTTGCTGCATGGATCACCTTTCTATAAATTGTTTTATATTTCCGGAAAAATGTTTTAAAATTGTCATCTTGTGTTTGTTTATAAATTTCAGAGTAAAACTTAAGTTTTTCTCTCGAGATGAGAATTCCTTTAGTGATCCATTTATTGTTTGTCATTTTTTGACCAATTTTGATGGTTCTTTTTGGACAACATAGATCTAAATAAAAGTTTAAATAACTATTAAAAGTTTCAAACTGTTGCTCAACTGGTTTGGATAAATTTAGAAAGTTCCACTTTTCTTTCGAAAGGAAAGAGTTGATGAGAGCGATATTTACTGGCCTTGTGTCTCTTACGGTTTTGGAAATTTTGGGCTCCCTAATGAATTTTGTTCCACTAATTACGGCCTCTTGGCCATAGTTGGTCAGAAATCGCTGTATTCACCACAGACACTGCGACATTAGGAAGGTTGGAGATAACATTGTCAATAGCAGATTTTGTCGTTGCTGTCACTCTTGTTGGGGTCTTGACAAGCAACTCGAGATCAAATGACCTTAATAAATCTGCTAATCGTTTTGTGGTTTGCTGGTTGTTGTCCAAGACGTTTATATTAAAATCACCCATCAGGATGTAGTCAAGGTGATGATTCGTCAGGTCCGTTAGTAAGGATTCTAATTTTGTAAAAAACATGTTTTCGTTACCACTGGGAGACCTGTAGACGCCAATGACAATTAATTTTGAATTTTGGGTTTTGAGTTTAATTCCGACTGCTTCAAATGTTTCTCGTCTGTTTCTTGAATAGGAAAAGTTTTTGAAATGAAATTTTGTTTCAAAAAAATTGCGACCCCACCTCCTTTGGAGTGATTACGACAGTACGAGTTCGCCAATTTAAAATTTGGAATTTTACATTGCTCAATGTGTTTACTGTTGAACCCGTTTTCGGTTACAACAAGTACATCTGTGTTCAGATCTTCACACATGAGCTGAAGTGCATCCAGTTTGTTAGTTGCGAATTGAGCGTTTTGGTGAAGCAGTCTCAATGAAATTTGGAATGGAACTTTTGCAATAGGTTTTTGTTTTGATATATTCAATTCTGCCTGTCGATCCGAAGTGGGGACCCTAAAAAAGTATGCACTTGCATCATAGACTTCATATCTTGCATCAAAGATTTCAGAACTACTTATACCGGGTTCAAGCCATGTTTCAGTTAATGCTATTAAGTCAAAATCCTCACCTAGTACAGATTCATAAAACTCAAAAGTTTTCGTTCTCATGCCACGTACATTTTGATAGTAAATATTTAAACTATGCTGATTTTCCATTTGTAATCAAATAAAACCAAAATATGCCTTCATTACTATTAAATTAGAATAATAATCAATGACGAAAAAATTAAATAAACTCAAAGTACTGTTGTATAGTAGATCAAACCGTACAGACTTACGTACATTAACTTTAAATTTACAAACATATATATATATAAATTAAACTACAAACAAGTAACATTAACAAAGTGAAACAATATATTTTGACAGAGTAAAATTCAGATTAACCCACAAAACAAATCTAAGGACCCCTTTGCCTCCCTACCAACCAGTCCAGCCAGCTCGTCCTCATTGTTAATCACAATCACCCTACTAGCCTTATCATCCGATTTTCTGACTTTCACCCAACCAGCCCTATCCACCCAAACATATTTATAATTAAAGTCATTTTTTAATTTACGGGCCTTCGCAAATAGTACCCTTCTTGCTGGTGCCAAGGACAGGTTGACGTACACTGGAGAGTCCTGCTGATAGCCAGACAGGTGTCTGGTGGAGAAGTCCCTCTTCACCTTCCTTCTCTCGATCAGGGCGTCTGCGTCATCCCTACGAAGGAAACTTGACGATTATTCCGGACGTCCGGTCGGTTGCTGCCTCCGTTGATTGCGATGACAAGCATCAATTCCGGCCTCAGAAAGAGTCGCACCCAACGCTGTTCCAATCTCCACAACCTTCCTTTTCAAAGCTTCCGAGGTTTCATTTGGACCTTCAGGCACCCCAAAAATCTCCAACGTATTACGTCTTGAGTACTGCTCAAGATCAACCTGACGGTTTGACAGTTCCTTGAACACGCAGCCGGTTGTTTTCCTCCTGAAGACTCGATATCGCTTCTTGTTGTTCCTCAAGGACGCTTCTCCTGACTTTCGATTAATCTGTTAATTTCAGCAATCCCCTCTGAGCAGTGCCTCAGAGAGACTTCCCAAGCTCCGACTCCAGATTAGTTTGACCCTGTAATATTTCCTTTTTCATCTCTTCAAGTAAGGACTTAATATCTTCTGTAGATACAGACATTTTTACTGGGACTCGCACTTACTGAAGAAGAATCAGAAAAACTCCTACTCACTCTTTTCTTTTTTGTACAAGCGTCACAGTTCCAGGCGGGTGTTAGTAGCAGCAAATACTTCAATTTCAGCCTCCGTTAATTTCACACAACTCCAGTGGAAAATATCCACGGCAAGACTTACACTGCACTTTGTTTTTATCCGATCTAGCAACAGGTTTAGAACACTTAACACAAACACTCATGTTTAGATATCATTTCCAAAAACAAATTATTTATCACGTGCACGATGATAGCAACCACTTTGAAAAATAAATGGAAACGACTGATAAACTAATACATTAAAATGGAAGAGCGGCGCATTATAATATATGAGTCAGAGTTATAGTTGAGGTTATGTAACGTGAGCGAGACAAGACTACAACCCGAACGCTCTGACTGCCAGCGCACAACTCAATTTAAAGCTTTTTGCAGTATGCTATATATGTCGCGGGTTTTTAAAAACTTACAATTAGAAAAATGTTAAAATGTTTACTATTCTGTATAACGGTTTCAAATTTTGAAGGGCCATGTAGCATTCTTAAATTTGAAATTTTGAACAATTTTTAACTTTTCTTGTGTCGGTGTTTTGTTCCATGAGATGCAGTTTCTCTACAGTTTACCGGGAATTGTTATATAGACATGTGACTAATTAGACACCTACTCTAATTACAATCCCCCTCCCATGCCTCTAACTTCATATTGAAATCAAACATGACAGGGCTCAACGTCAGGATTGTACATGTGCAAAGATTGTAATTACAACCTTTAGAAGTGTTATTCTAGTGTTATAAACGCAAAACTGCCTGAATAATGTCTCTTATTATGAAACCAAGCATTTAAACCGAAATTGGCATGGATATCATATGTTATAATATTTCTAATCCAGGGTAGTTATTCAGCGGACTTTGGCCTAGGAGTGTGGAGCTTAAGGGGTAACAACATTGTCCACACAACTACCCTGCATATCTTATTGATGTAGGCATTTGGATCAGAATTAGTTTGAGCAGTTCATGAAACAAATTTTAATCGAGAAAATTTGTTTCTCGCCACCTTTGGGGGCAAAAGGGTGAAATGTAACAGGTGGTTTTGTGAAATGTTTTACGTTGCAGTGATGATGAACAGAGCAATGTATGCCCTTACATATTACAAAGATTCGCTTGTCAGACAGTGATTAGAGTACATGAGGTGTGATGCACAACACTTTCACTACACCATCCGAGGACTCAAATTCAAGGACTGATCGTGTTCCAGGACTAGAAACTACACTACTGTGGGGTATAGTGTCAGTGCCACTAACTGTGTAAATCACACGCTGGTTATAGTTCCAGGTCTTGAGCATGCTCCTAACATGGTTCCCTTCGATAGCTAAGAGACTGGAAAGTCTTTGGACGTGATCAGGTTCTGATGTCACAGCCCTCAATGAGCGTCTTCACAGTCTCAGGAGAGAGATGTAGTCCAACTGGAGGAAACACTCCACTTACAGCGACTCCAATCAAGGAAAAAACAATTTTCAAACGTTACTATCGTAAATAAATATATATTTTATTGCTTTGTGTTTTATTACAAATCACAATCATTCTGAGAAAAGCAATGTGCATCAGGTATGTAAAATACTAGAATATACTTTTTGAAATAAACATGAAATAATGCAGAGAAATACAGTTGCAATGAGTCCGATAAAAGTACCTCATCATTTACCCACACAGGGTATTGTCAAGGCTTCGTCCATAAACATAAAAGCCCGAGTTATTGGGCTGTATTTCTCATCAGCTGTTTGTGACCCGTTTGATCTGCCGTATGACAATTTATTACCTGCTCTGTACAACATAGAGTTGGCTTTTGTTCCAGTATATTTCACTCTTTAGGGCTCATACAAAAAACAGTTCTGTTTTATCCGTATGTGTGCATTTACAATATAGTATTGCATAATAAAAGTACAAATCGTACACAACAATTATAAGAAAAGAAACGAAAATCATTAATTGAAAACACATTTTTTATTGTAAGAAATAAAAATACCGGTTGCAGTGCAGCAACCTTACTTTTTCAAATACAATAAATAGCAAAATATCGATTTAACTTCTCGATTTAATATTGATTATCATTGGGCAATAACAATAAGAGTCTCTCCAATAAAGACTGGACATGCGTTATAACTAAATTATGTAGATTTGTATATCGGTAATGCCTCAATTTACAGTATATCTTGTTATTCGAATTGGGGATTTAAATTATAAACGCCTTCATATTTGGGTAGCATAAACAATGCAATAAAGAGTAGCAACTGCAGCAACTTTTCAGCAGGCGCTGGGCGCTTGAAAATCTGAATTAATTGAACTCTTGTTTATACAGGAGATTCCTAAAACAATAATACCGTTTTTATAAGTATTAAAACTGATATAAAATTTTTAGAATTCAATAATGTAAAGACGATTCAGCTGTATCCAAGCTCGTCAGTTGTAATAGAAACGTCTGCATCTCGATTATATCAGGCATCGTGACTTTCACAAAATGTGTCATGGCCCTACTGCTAATATACTTTTAAGTTTTCTTCTACGAAAATGGTCTTTCGCTAAATTCCTCCATCGATTATGTAACAGTCTAAGAGACAAAATTGCACTCATTGCCAAGGTTTGTTCCTAGTAAAAAAGTGTGGTTGCGCACTATCTTGCAACAAACGGAAGAAACAACGAGTATAAATGCATTACAGAAAAGTATTAAACATTTTATATTGAGTAAACTATAGCAGTAATAAAAATATACTTAAAAATTTTCTATTTATTTCATGAAATTGAGGAAGCGGTATTTACGCGATACTGAACAGAATCGGGTAAAATTCAGGACAAATGTTCTAACACACAATCTATTTTGTGTTTATAAAGTCTGTGGAAAGACAAACCTTGCACACATGCGTTCAACTTCATTGCGTTTCCTCCCTCCCTTAGTAGAATATTCGTGAGGATTGCGTATAATTTTAAAAAAACTAAGTGTTTTCAAGATCAGTATTTTAAATTTTTGAATAGCCACAGTTTTTATCAAAACCGTAGGGGAAGATGGGGAATTTTTCGTGTTTCGAGACTAACATTTTTGCCGCCCACAAGGGTATTCCCTCCCTCGGCTCCATCTCGTGCATAAACTTTCTCCCTAAAGGCGATAAAGTGACACTTTCCTCCTTTAACATAAACATTCAAGCACTATTTACTACTTACCAAACTGTAGATTATCAATCATACATTTTCAGTTTAGTTTGAATTCCTTTCTTTTTCTACTGTCTCCTAAAATCACCTTATACATTAACCCACATTCTAAATATTTTAGAATGCTTAAAAATTGGCTTTTGCAAGTTGAAGATTTGGAACAATATGTTGCCATTGGGACTGATATTTACTCTCTTTTTAAGCAGAGTATCTCATATAATATTTTTTTTCAATTCTTTTTTATGTACACTTCATATTTTTAAGTTAATTTTTATTATTAAATGTATTATTCATAATACATTATTATATAATGGATAACACCTTTTGTTTAGCTAGACATGTTAAAGTAGTGTATTAATTATACGCGGTAGGAAGTAGGCTCTCTCGCATCTCTAATTGCCGAAGTTCTATCCGGGTCGACTCTTATCCGGTCCTTAGAGATTAGGTGACCTAAAAATGTGATCTCTTTACATGCAAAGCTCACCTTATTCGGGTTAACTGTAAGTCCATGTTTGGCCAGCCTCTCCACAACATCTCTAACATGTTCTATATGTTCTGGTAAACTTCTACTAAATATTATTATATCATCTACATAATTTAAAGCATACTGAAATTTTACACCTTGCAACACTTTATTTAATAATCGGCTCATTGTTCCACTTCCCAAGTGTAACCCATACGGTACACGGTTGGATTCGTATGATCCGAAAGGTGTAACAAAACCAGTTTAAATGCTTGCTTTTTTCCGTAAGTTTTAATTGATAAAACGAATTACTCAAATCCAAGTTTGAAAAATAAGTACATCCCTGTAGGTAGTGGTATGATTCATATACATCTCCAATTGGATGTTCCACTCTCTTCAACTTACTGTTTAATTTTGAATAATTAATTACCATCCTTGATTTATCCACTTCCGAGTTAGGTTACTAAAAATGCGGGACTAGCATAATTTGACACACTTGGTCTAATTATATTCTGTGCCAACAGTTCAAACAGTTCATCCAAAATTTTTCTTAATTCTTGCAGCTTGGGGGGGATAGCGGATACGGCTTCAATCTTACTGGCTCGGGATCGTTGACTTCTAGGTCAATTTCGAAGTCAATAGCTTGCCCAATTTTATTGGTAAAAAACTTGTGCGAATTCATTAATAATTTTTAAAATGCCCTCCTTTGCCTTATTGCACCCTACAACAATACTCTGGTTCACATTATTTGTAACATTATTTGTAAGGTTTGTATTATTTTGAAATAACTCAATTCTAACTTCAGGTTTAAACTTAAACCAACACAAATCCTGATTTAAATCCACAACCATACCAGTTCTTTTTATAAAATTCGAACCCAGAATTATTAGCCAAGACAAATTTTTTCGTAAGAAGAAATTGAACCTTCCAAGAAAAACATGTTATCTTTATTTTTAAAACACATTTACCCAGGATCGATATTTCGTTATTATCTGCCGATAAACATTTAATGTCAGTATGGTCAAGGACACTGGCCAGTCCTTTCTTTCCTAATGACTCATAAACAGTTTCACTTATCAGGTTCACTCCGCTTCCCGTGTCTAATAATACATTATGATATGTACCCTTACCGACAAACACTTTTACAACAGGCAGGGTTTATTGCGGCTTGGGTACGACCGGCCCTTTTTACATTCATACAGGAGGTTCTCACATTATTCTTATCTCTTGCCCTCATTTGTTCTTGACCTCTACTATAACTATAATTATTTTTAATTTAAGTAGGACATGACCGGGGAGACTACCACTCTCAGACTACCTTCATGAAATTCTCCCCTATTTACAACTTTTTTGAGACCGCAGATTTTTCGAATCTAGGTATCTGTGCTCTCTGAATATATTTTAAAACAATCTCTAGCAATATGTCCCGGTTTATTACAAATGAAACATTTTACCATTGGCTTTTTTACCATCATTGGATTGTTTACATTCGAATTTGCGTTTAAGCTCGTATTACTGTTCTGAACAAAGTCCGATTTGCAAAACGTTACGTTCCTCGCATACCTTCACTTCTTCATAGGCTACGTTCTGCTCATAAATACATAAATTGTCAAGGTCGGCAAAATTGTTGGGATTTGTACAAAATACTAGTCTGGCCCTTACTAGAGGCGAGATACCTAATTTTATCAATTAAGTTAGTTCGGCCTCAGAATAATCACATAATAACAATTTCGCATTTTGTTTTACATTTAAAATATAACTGCTCAGTGTTTCGTCAGGTTTTTGTGATCTAGTGACTGAATCCCTCTTCAATGCTTCTCTATGACCAAATGGAACAAAATAATCTAATAGTCCTTTGTGTACTTCACTAAAATTACTAGCATTTACCTTAAATTGAAGCATTTTATTGTAGAGTGGACCAGTGGCATATCCAAGACTCATATTTATGATCTCACTATCACTTAAGCTGGTTTCACCCTTAATTTTTAACATTATTTCAATGTAACTCAATAATTCTGAAACATTTAGTCCGTCTGTAGGTTTAAACATTTTTTTTAAATCGCTCTAGGGAATTTGGCAATTTTTGCAAAACTCCCTTCTACACAACATTTCCCCTGGGGAAGACTCAAACCTAAAATATCCTCATTTCTTGTCTGAACCACGGGCTTACTCATCTCTTCAACTTCCTCTTCCTCCAGGCTTGTATTTAAAAGGCTACTTTCGAAATTAACTATCTCCTCCTCGCTTACGCCAAATTTTCCTAATTTTGCCTTAATTTCGTTCAAACCATCCTTAAGTATTGAAATTAAGGTTTCAGACGCTCCTTCCCACTTATACAGCTCACACAACACATCAACTCTCATAGTGAGATGTTTGTGCCTACATACTAGTCTCAAATACTCGCCTGTCGATTTTTCCTCGGACAAGTTTCCTATCTTGACAAATAATGCCTCCAAATCAACTTTTATTTCCTTTAATGCAATGCTAGGTTCTATACGCCCTTTCAGGTTACAGTAGACTCCCGTAAGTTCGGCCACCTCGGGACCGGACCCTAGGCCGAACTTAAAAGCGGCCGAACTAACCGATGCCTATTTAAAAAATGCCCATTTATTGTTTGCAAGGGTAATTTTTCAATAAAAGTTATGAAATAAACCGTAAAATTAACCTTTCCAAACATTACCAACACAGAATTAACTACTAAACTAATTTTAAATTTGTACTTACCAATAAAACACGGTAATACTGCATATGTTGGGAATCAATGCGTGTAGGAATCAAACACTTGCACATAGAATACAACACAGAGTAACGCTTTATTTACAAAACCACAGACCTAATGAAATAAAATAAAATAATACAGTACTGCACTGTACATTGGTGGTTTAGCTTCTTAACACTTAAAATAATCTGTCACTTTTTTCTGAATTTTTGTTTCTAATGATTTTTTATGTGCAAACTCACGCCACTTCTTAATAAAAATTACATCGACTGCAGTTGCTTCTTTTTGCTGTTCGATGTAAGTAGCTGCCAGTTGCAAAGCTGCTTTTCCTTCAGCGTGGCTCATTTTATTTTCTTCGTCTTCCTCTTCAATCTCAGCACCATCTGCGTCGTTATTCATCTCGTTGTCCTGGCGAATGACACACTCGACGATTTCGTCATCATTCAGAACCTCGTTGTCTAGCTCCTTTTCCATGTTGATCCACTCCAAAACATCTTCTTCAACAATGGGACCACAGTTCGGTAGTTGCTGAAGGTCGTGCAATAGAGCTGCATTGTCATCAGGTTCGCCATCAAGAATGTTGTTTGGCTCATCTGCTGTTGTGTTGTTTTGATCTACGCTATCTTCTATATTTGGCCAAAGTTTTTTCCAAGACTTTACAAACGTGGATGGTGGTATTTCGTCGTATGCCTTGGCCGACATGTACACAACATCCTTCATGTTAACTGACTTCAACACTTTGGTAAGGTCTAAGCTGTCATCAGTCTCCAGTTTGGAAAGAACTTCCGAAAGTAGCTTACGACGATACTTCCTCTTGAAGCACTCAATGACCCCCTGGTCCATCGGCTGTTGAAGACTGGTTACATTGGGTGGTAGGAACAGCAGTTTAATTTCTTTTTCATCGTCACACTGAAGATGTTCATCATGAGTAGGCGCGTTGTCAAGAAGTAGAAGTGCTTTGGCGGGGAGTTTCGATTTTGCCAAATGTTTTTTCACTTTGGGAACAAATTCGCATACAAACCATTCTCTGAACAAGTACGTGTCCATCCACGCTGATTTCTGTGACCGATAATACACTGGGAGAGCGTCCATGTTTATGTTCTTAAACGCTCTCGGTTTTGCTGCTTTGCCAATGACAAATAGGGGTAACTTGTGAGTCCCCGAAGCATTTGAACACAAGGCGACTGTTATCCTGTCTTTGCTGGTTTTAAACCCTGGAGCAGACGTTTCTTGCGGGGTGGCAAATGTTTTTCTAGGCAGAAGTTTAAAATTTAACCCAGTTTCGTCAATGTTGTATATTTGCTCTGGGCAAAAGTTTTCATCATCGATAATTTTTAAAAATCTTGCAGAAAAGTCGGTGGCCGCTGTTGGGTTTGCTGATAACTTCTCACCACAAACTCCAATAAAATGTACGCCGTGTCTCTTTTTCCAACGAGAGAGCCATCCATCACTAGCCACGAACGCCTCTTCTGGTTGAAGCTTTGAGTGTAAAGATCATGGCCTTTTCTTTTAATATTGGTCCACTTAATGGCGTTCCTCGTCTTCGTTCTTGAACGAACCACAACCATAGAGCATCTTCCACCAATTCGTGTTTGGCCTTCCTTAGTGTGCAACGCTTTTCTAGAACTTTTTCGGTATCAATTTGTGTACAAAAGCCTTCAATACTTTTTCTGTTGCGTCGCCAGTCGTTGACTGTACTTTTGCCCACGTTTAAATCCTTGCAAATACTTTGCACGGATTCTCCTTTGTCTAATCTCTCCAGAGCTTGTAGTCTCTGTTCCATTGACTTGTACTTACGTTTACGCATTTCACTCATTTTAAAAACAGATTAAAACACGATGCAAAACAGTTTTTGTTCAAACACACACGCACACACACAAAAACTATGAAAACAACAGTACTGTACATACACAAAAGAAATCACAGAAACCCACGAGTAAATAAACAACAGTACAAAACGCAAAACTAAAAGAAAAATAACTGACTTTGTAGGTCTACTGTAAAAATGACGAGCACCACCCAGTATGAATGTTCGAGACGAACTGATGAGCTGTTTGACAGAGCAGTAAACTAACCAAAGAATACAACGGCACTGTTAGTAGAGACGTGCTGCCCGCTTTCTGGCTGGCGCCAAGTGCGTGTGACTCATGCTCAGCCGACCGGCCGGACTAAGCGGCGGCCGAACTAACCGAGGCCGAACTTACGGGAGTCTACTGTACTAGCATTGGCCCTGGTATTTAATTTCAAAAGGTACCTCATCATTTTTCTAAGATTCTGGACGGTGTCGCTTTCTGAAGCATTTCCGCCCCTAAAATTTATTTCAAATATTAATTCCTTTTTGAGCAACAGATCCACATGCGCTAGCTGCATTTTATTTTTAATAGAATTTACTTAAAACAAATTAAATATTCACAATACTGTTCTTAAGTCCTAAGTCTTATACACTACACAAGATTATGCAGGTTTATACACAATTTTCAAGTTTATACAAGATTATGCACACTTGCAGGTATCCGACAAGTTTATACAAGTTTACAAGTTTTTTCCTGTAAATAAACTGTTGTACAAGTGTTTAAGCTCAAAAAGAAAAAGCAGAGTGGCGCAAATTATGTACCGTTATTATAGTACATATTATTTATAAAGTCTGGAGCTAATTTTCTATAAATCAGAACAAATTTTCGGAAATACTTAATTTATTCCGAAATTTTAAATTTCACTCAAAATTTAACAAAGTTTTACAAAATCTTGATTTGCTTTTCTTCAAAATTTCTCTCAATCGGTCAAATCAAATTTAGAGTCTGATAAAAATTAAAAATTAAACTAAAAAGGTATACTTCACCAAAATGGTTTAAATTAACAAAATAAAATAAAAAGTTCTCTTCTCAAAATATTCAAAATCAAAAATTACACAATGCTTGATGTAAACTTTAGGATCAAAAATATAATTTACAATACTTCAAAAGTTGAATTAATTATCAGACTCTGTTATATGGCAAAATTTAGAAAATTTAACACAGCAGTATAAAACAAAAGATGTTAAACTAAACGCTGGTACGGGACTTACTACTTTGAAGACTATGGAGGCTGAAAAACTATATTGACTCTCAGCGTTCCTTCACGCACTAAAGGAAAAAAAAAGAAATTTAAAACTTGACTTAAAAACACACCGGGTAAAAATTAACTCTATATCCCAAATGTATAGGAATAGAGGAAGTACTATGGCTTCTGAACTGCACGTGTAGACGCTCTGTACTCGACTTGAAGACTACTCCTTTCTCTTCAAAACCAAACCGCGATCGGCTCGGGAACCTATCACCGTTGACATCTCTAACAGCTGGAGAGGTCAAACCAACAAAATAATGTCCACGTTACCGCGTCTAGTTAACATAGAGCCTACTTCCTACCGCGATTCAGCAGAATGATTATAACTACGGTACAAACTTTTGTATAATAACTTCCGTTTTGAGTGCTGATATTTTTTTAAAACCTAATTTCATTTCATTTATTGAGTCAACGGTAAACCATTTCGTACATATCAAGTAACAGATGGCATGCCAGAAAATTAACAAATCCAATTACATATCACCAACACTTAATTGTAGATAATAGAAAACAATATTATCAAATATTCAAAGTTTAACATAATATACATACAAATTAACGCCTACATCAAAATAAATATCAAAATCGATTAATTATAAATAATGTGGAAAAATATTAAATAACAGCTGAGGTTTAATTTACCACCTATTAATAAATAACTAAAAATACCACCTAATAAATAATCCTTAACAAACAACATCTAATAAATAATACATTTACCACCATCCAAATAAACAACAAATGGTAACAAATGGCACGCCAGACATTAACATAATATACATATAAACATTAACACCAACATCAAAATAAGTATAAAAATCGATTAATTATAATAATATGAAAAATATTAAATAACAGCTGAAGTTTAATTTAGCACCCATTAATAAATAACTGAAAATACCACCTAATAAATAATCATTAATAAATAACATCTAATAAATAATACATTTACCACCATCCAAATAAATAACAAAATAATTTAATTATAAATAATACGAAAACAACATTATGCAACAACCAAAGCTCATATCACAGGATATAAATCAAAATATTTAATAACGGCTCGATTTGTATAGATCTACAATGCACATTAAATAAAGTCATGCAGAGATCTCCGAAAGGATTTGCTTGAGGACCCAAAGAACTCAACACCACCATTCACTATGTTTCCTTTCCTCGTCATTCTTGGAATACAGCTGTGGTGGGCGTAAACAGAAAGACATAGCACGCCTGCAGAAGATGTCTTGGGACCTCGTAATATTCGGAATTCGAAAATCAATTACAGACAGGAGATCCGGGCAGTCAATGAGTCCATTAATTATCTTGTGCAGCAGTACGAGATCAGCTATCTCTCTTCTTCTTTCAAGAAGGGGCAGCCCCAGGGAAATCCGAAGACACTCGACAGGTACGTCAAGGTATTGATAGCCAAGTTGCACCCCAATTAGCCTTATGACCCTGACCTGTATTTGCTCTAGGAATTTAATATGACCACTTTGGTAAGGGTTCCAAATAGTTGAACAGTATTCTAGTATAGGCCGAATTAGAGTTTTAAATAGGTAAGCTAAAGTCGATGGAGATCGGAAATCACCGGATATTCTGTACAAAAACCCCACAAGAGAGTTCGCTTTGTTGCAGACGTAAGTTATGTGGTCCCATGGGTTGAGGTTGCAGTTCAAAACAACACCCAAGTCCTTGCATTTGTTGACTCTACTTAGTGGGAAGCCCGAGAGTCTGTAGTCAAAGGTGGTAATGGAGATGGACCTAGAGTAGGTAAGAATTGAGCACTTATTGACGTTCAAGTCCATTGAATTTCTCGAACACCAGTCCTCAATCCGCTCCAAGGTTTCTTGAAGGCTCTCGCAATCTCTCGAACTTGTCACCTCCAGAAAAAGTTTAATATCATCAGCAAACATGAGATATTTAGACGCAATGACACTATATATGTCATTGATAAACAAATTGAATAGTAGAGGCGCTAGGTGAGAGCCCTGAGGAACACCCGATGTCACCGGAAAAGGCCCAGAGAAGGAACCCGCAAACCTAACAATCATTTTCCGATCAGTTAAGTAACTAGAGAGCCACTTAAGAAGAGAGCCAGCCACTCCATAACCCTCAAGTTTAGCAATGAGGAGACCATGGTTTATCCTATCAAAGGCTTTCGAGAAGTCCAGCATTATACAGTCAACTTGATGTTTATTGGAGAAAGAGGATATTATGTAGTTTTGAAGGAGAATGAGATTGGTTGATGTTGACTTTCCACTGCGGAAACCATGCTGCTCATCGACTATTACCTGTTTGAAAACAAATGCAAGTCTGTCAACTACCAAACTCTCAAAGACTTTTGCCATTACAGATTGGATAGCAATAGGGCGGGTAGTTTTTCTACGTCTGACCTACTGCCAGACTTTAGAATAGGCGTTATGTAGCTGACCTTCAAGTTTGCTGGAAAGGTCCCATTGGCAAGTAACAAGTTAAAGTAAGTCGAGAGATGTGGAGCTAAAACTGAGCTACAGTACCTCAAAACTGCTGCTGGTATTGAATCTGGTCCCATACCTTTGTTTGGATCAAGAGTATTAAGTTTCCTTTCCACTTGCTGGGCAGTAAAAGTTAAACTACTTACATTCAAGTTGGTACCAAAATCGGTTGGTACCTAATGTTCATATACCGGAACATCAAATCAGGCTTAGCCTTTGAGGCCCTAAATTTTCTCATCTAACTGTAAAAATATGTGAAATATAGTGATAATCTTTAGTTTTTATTATATGCTGTATTCTTCAATTTTAAAGAAATATTTATGTTAATTTTTTAGAAATAGACGATTTTGGACATTTAGTCTAGACATTGTTAGTAATGTACAATAGTCCGAAGTTTTATATATTGAGACTCTTATCTTTGTACTGTGCTGGAGTGAGAAAATAAATTCTTTCTTTCTTTCTTTATTGACTTATAATTTCGCATAATAAAAAAGTTCCTTAGCTTGAAATCCAGTTTACATAGATGTTATCTATTTCTTCTAGTTTAAAATCCTAGTTCTGTTACCTCTGTTTACAGACTGTTCAAACTATACTTTGTTCGGGTAATCTTGGCCCTTAAAGGATTATAAACTAAGCGCTCTCACACGCGTACTTCCAGCCCTAATGGTCGGATTGTCCTTTCAATCATAATATGTGATCGCGATGCACATCAACTCTAATTAATTCTGATTGAACTCTGCTAATTTTTATAAGCTATGCTCCTAACCTACCTTCTGCAATGTGTTCGAGTAAACAATTCTCCATCTGTGTATTATTACGCTTATGGCCGCGATTCTTAAAGCATCTTTGTAAACAATGGCATAGACGTTCAAGTTCGTCCTTAGCGCCATCGAAACCGATGAGGGCGGGAGCGTCAAGACGATAACAGCTTTTACTCACTATACTAGATCTCGTGTGGTTGGATGTATACCAATAATATGGTGTGTTGGTTAATAATATTGCACAATCAAAATGGGCATGAACGTTGTATAGAACAAGCCAAGTAGTTTGGAGACGTAAGTGACTGTGGAGCGAAGGAGGCGAAGTCACATGGCCAAAACAATTTTGTAAACGAAGGTGAACGTTGTAGCTAACCACGAATTTAAAAATTAACATGAATGTTCTACGAGTCAAAGGCATGATCAAGTTCATTGGCACAGCGAAACCAGTCAGAATTTTTAATCAATGTTACTCTTACACAGTATATATCAGCAGTGAGTCTATTGCTATTACATGTATGGTATTGGTTTACACTATATGACTAAAAAGCCAGCGGGTCATCGCATGATAACCGAGTCATATGTCGAACGCATCTACTGCTTGAATAGGTAACCGCTGAGCGATCCCGTCCCTGTATGAAGCCCACCGGCCCTGCAATTGTGGGTGGTTCGGAAGTTTATCTTTAAAACTTACCTCGCCTGATAAAATAAGAAATCCTTTACCTATACCTTTTTAGAAATAAAAATAATTGTACCATTACAGAGATATAAAAGTTGTGTTTTTGTTGCAGGTCTCGAGGATGTTGATGGGCTAAAAGAACAATGCCATTATTATACTGCATTCTGCAATATAACTGTGGTTTATACTGCTTCAAGATTTCACTTTGAGTTTAAACATACCAAATAATATAAGGATGTCACAGGTTGTTATTTATTTATATTCCAGTTTATAAAAGAAATAAAGACAAACCATATATTTACTCTCTATGTCCCTTACTTTATCATTCATACATAATAAATTATGTTGGACTGATAGTATTATATACATACAAACAGTATATACAATAAAATACATAAGACAAAAAATAAACGTGGATTGAAAATATCAGATTTACAAAGTGTTTATAATACATGAAAAACAAATACAACCATATATTACTTAATTTTTAACAATACAAAATCTTAATTTGTTTCAATTTTTACTAAATATTTAGGTGGTGAAGTAAACAAAATATTTAGTTAAAACCAAACATGATTAAAAAACATGTAATTTAAAAAAAATATATTTAATTAAAGAATATAATTTTTTTTAAGCCATAAATGAACAAAATACGTGTCACTCACCAAGAATGGAGCCAGCGAAGAAGTCCAAGAGATCCAGACTCCCCCCCCCAAATCTTTAATTACTTTTTTAGTAAACAATTATTATTATTTAAATAATTCAATATTATTGACATGTGCTTCTGAAAGATTGTTCTCAACAAAGAAACGGTTCAAGAATCTTTTAAAGAACAAAATAGGGCCTTACTCTCTGTCCACTACAGAAAAATATCAGTTGTTTGGACCCCCCCACAAATCTTTTCCTGGCTACCTTCTTGTCACTCACTGAAGCTGTAACTCATGTACACACTGTAAAAATGATTTATTTTTAACATCAGACGTTTTAATTTGGACCTAATTATGAAATTGCCTAAATTTGCTACTTGTATGACTGTAATTTCATGTAGAGTATTAAAATAAACGTTTTTCTACTTTTCCTGTATTCAGGGAAATTTTCCTAGGTCTATGAATGTAACATAACACATATTTTCCAAACATAAAATCGATTGCAACACTTTAAGTATAGCACTTGAGTGTTTTAGTGTATATGATATCTTAAAGGACTCTTGAAAATTATATTTTAAAACACTGTAATCCTATATTCATAAATAGTTTGACGGCCAGTTGTGAACATGAAATGCGACCCACATAAAAAGGAAGATAGTTTATTACATACCAGAAACTAATTAACCAACTAAACTAATCATAAAATATTTTACATTATATTAAACAGTATTTTAAACAAATATATCCATTTTTTTGCTGATGTTTAATTCAGTTTGAATGAATGTGCTAAAAACATAGACGCAAACTTCAGATAATCCTCTCTTCCGACATTTTATTTGATTTATGCTCTCTAGCTCCAATAAGGCAAGTCCATTAGCTTGGACATGTATAACATATTAATAAATAAAATAACATATTCATTGCAATTGTATGACAGTGTCAAAACCAATTATAGTATGACTGGTACAGTGTAATTTGAACATTTTTTTCAATATTACAAATATACAATAGTATTGGATTCATTGTTCATTATTTACTATTTACAATAATCTGTACTGAGGATTCACATATATTAGATATTTTTTAGTGAAACTCAAAGTGAACTGCAACCTATCCAAAAATACTATTTTATTTCATGCCAAGTTCCTGGTATAAAATGCTAAATATAGCAATAAAAACCTTGACAACAAACCATATGGTACTATACTGAGATAAATTAAACCACCGTTGGCTGTTTAATGTACTCTTCTATGTTCATACATCTGATAAGTATTAGAACATTAACAATAAATAATATTAAAATGCTTAACCTTGGTATCACATTAGGTGTCTAGGTGTAACTCATGGACCTCATAAATATCAATGGAATCTTTAAAATTTAAATGTAAATCATTAATAGTCTTTTCAAATCTTCGAGTTTGTAGTACGGAATGAGCTGTTCAACAGGCGGTGGTATGTATGTATTGAGAGGGTGGTGGCAAGGGGAGGGTTTCAGTTCTCAATAAGCAATCACTTTTGCACATGCAAATACACAACGTTTACTTACGTTACTCTCCAACCGCAATTTATTAGTCTAGTAACACATGACTTTTCACGTTTCATTTAAGCTTTGATGTGGTGAAATATTTCTATTTCTTCTTTCTTTACAAAGAGAAGCTTTCTAGCATGGCAGTGTTTGAAAAAATTGTATTTAGTCATTGCTAAAAGTTTTACACATGACTGTTCTATGTAACTGCTATACATGATTACCCACAATGGTGAGTGGATTGCAAACCACTTCTACACTGATCTGTCAATGGTCTAGGATAATTTTTAATTCTTTACTGTAAGAGTTGACAGTATGGGATTACACAATTTCAGTACCCAGAAATTTCCTTTTTCATTTTCTTAACTGTGCATAAAAATTAATATCTGCATATAACATTTATTTAAATATAACAGGAAAATGACACTGGCTATATACTATGTGATTCCAGACCTAAAACCTGAATTTTGGTTAAAGCCATTTTAAAACTTTCTGGCATTGAACATGTTACTATTTGATTAAAAAATCAGCAGGCTTTCATTGAAAACTGTCTTCTAGGGTCCACTGTGGACATAAAAAACACATAAAAGTACACATTTTTGCACATGAATCCCAAGTGAACGGGCAACTAGAATACTCTCTACCGGTTGAGAAAGATTGCGGAGCAATTTAAAATTTCTGACTGTGTAAAAATATTTGTACTTTAATGTGTTTTTTTAACAATTGAATATGTTTTACGTTGTATTCAATAAAGACATTTTTCATTTCATTTCAGTGGACCCTAGACGAAAGTTAGTTTTCAAGGTAAGACTGCTGATTGTCCTAGATCAACTAGTAACAATCCCTGGCTTTCAGCACTATTAATTCAAACCTCACATTAAAAATAGTTTGATTGGGATTTATTATTACGAAAGTTAACACAAATATAAGTACTGTATTGGCGTATTACAAGTAAGAAATCACTTAGAGTATTATTAATACTCCAAATATCCTATTGGGTACTGTAATTTTTCATTTTAAAGTTGTCACAGTATCTATAATCTGTCAATGTTTGAAATGCAATCACCCACAATTCAGTGACCCTTTTAAGAATTTATATCTGCAAACTAAAATAAAGAATTTTAACTACTTATATCTTAAAATATACATTAGACCAACATCTTTATATGTGGGTTGTTTGCTGTTCATACCTGAATTTCATTGATGAATGAAAGATTTTTTTCTATTTTTAACTTTTTAATGGATTTAAATTACGCGTACACAAAGGTACCAACATTGATCAAAGCTGGATTAATCTAAGTACACAATTTATTTTGCATATGGAAACTCTCACAGTCCAAATAACAGGGTAATCGATGTAAATTTGATCTACCAATTCAAAGTAGGTTAATATTTACCTAGGCATTTGCTAAGTATGTTTCAGCGACGGCAGAATAATTTTCACTTTGAGCATGGTAGAAGTTAAAATACCATGGGTACAAATGAACTTCACTTGTATCCATGGTATCTAATGTCTTCTACCATGCTCACAATTCTTATTCACGGCATTAGTGTAGGAAAATGTTTTACTTTTCATGAATTGTGTTATGTGTCCCATAAAATGAAAAATTATGATAGAAACAAATACAAAGCACCACAAACTGCAAACTTTAAAAATACTTTAATAAGAAGGTCACTCAGACCTCAACAAAAAAAGCTAAGTAAAGTAAGTAAGCTATGTTTATTGGAAACTGATCAATACCATAAACATCAAGTTATTTCCCACCATCCAGGATATATATGTTTTACCATATATATATATATATATATATATATATATGGTAAAATATTTTAAGACGTGATTGTAGAGTAAAAATAAGAAAAAAATGTTATACAAAGGTAGGTCTGGAAACGCTCCATTATTGAGTAATGGCTGGCGAAAGATTTTGCTTTGTTTTCAGTTCACCTGGTGAAATTAAGTGATTCTGAAACGTTTTATTCTTACTTTTTAACTCAAATAAGGTGGATTTATAAGGAAAATCACTTGAAAAATCAAATAAAACCACTCTAGAGGTAGTATTGTGAAACAGTTTTTGAGAGAAAAGTATGAAATTTGCCAAAAAATCTAATAACAAAAATACCGTCTTAAATGTTTAATATCCAATAACATTGTTAAATTACCAATAAAAAATTGTTTTTCCTAATACAGATTGTAGTGAATTTAATTCTGAAAGCAATCATAATAAGTAAAGTTAACTAAATGTGTAAAAAAGTTATGAAATTGACTCCTCTCGTATTATATTAATACACAGCAAACTTTTTGCTGTTTTATATAATAAGGAATGAGTATCTGATTGGTAACAGCTGGTGAAAAAGAAACTTATTTTTAATTCAAAATTTTATTTTTAAATACAATAAACATATCTACAATCGCTTTAAGTCTCACCAGAAGATTAAAGATGATGCTCAAAATGACCTCCGTTGTTCAAAATCCACGTGTTCAGGCGTCTTCTCATCGAGTTTTGGAACCCGTTCAAAAAACTCCAGGTGTCTGCTTAATGGTTTCTATTCCATTAGAAAAGTTTAATCGGAGTTCTTCAATGGTATCTATTGGGGAAAAGTAAACTAATGTTTTTAAATGTCCCAGAGGTAAACGTCCAAAGGATTTAAATCCGGTGATCTTGCTGGCCATGAAACTGGTCCACCTCAGCCTATCCATTGATTTGTGAAACTCTCATTTTAGGTGTCCACGAACAGCCAGAGAGTAGTGCGCAGGTTGCCCCAGGAGTCATGCATAAACCACATGTTTTGGCGCAAATTCATAGGTACATTATCAAGCAGGTTAGGTAGCCTCGTCTCTTAAAAGTTCAAGTACACACCACTCCATTAAGCCTGGGAGGAAGCATGAATACAAACTAAATGATCTGCTAAGATTCCAGCCCAAACATTTACTGAAAACTTATGTTGTGAGCGATTAGGTTTGATAGCATGAGGATTTCTGTCTGCCCAAGTTTGGTTGTTATGGAAGTTAATGTTAGCTGTTCTTGTAAAGTGAGCCTCATCGGTAAACAAAATTGTATTTAAAAAGTTTGGATCAGCACATTTCCCCAGAAGCCATCGACAAAACAACACGGGGAGCGTAGTCTTGTGACAAAAGAGTTTGGACATGCTGGAAGTGGTATGGGTGTAACTGGTACTCGTGTAGTATTCTCCGAATAGGGTAGGTTGGGGTAACAGGACCCAGGGGGTAACTGGGCCATAACCATCTCTTTGTTATAATATACGAGTATTTTGGTTTTTAGCTGTTGGAAGCACTGCGAACATCTGTTTACTGTCTTAAACAACAATCATACCCTCTCCTGTACTATTTTTAAAGGATAGAAGAAGATTGAAAAAGTTAACCTGTTTTTTCTTAAAACAACACGGTGTCATGATTATTTCAGTGATTTTTTGAATGACTAAGGTAAGTGTTTTTACTATGTTTATTGCTGTAGAACTACTAAACCATATGTAAACGACATACTTTCATTTAATTTAGCACATGTGTTCAGTAAGGTTTGAGGTTAGGATAGGTGGCCCATTTACCCCAGGAACTGGCTGTTTCATGGGGTAACTGGACCACATGTAGGGGGTAACTGGACCATGTAGTGGGCCCAGATGCCCCACAGGACCCAGTTGCCCCAGTGTATCTGTAGTTTCAATTGCAGATTTAAATTAAATTTCTTCTAAATATGCATATATGCATACTTTCTTAAAAATGCTTCTTAGATGATAAATTAGTAATTTACACTATTATCGTCCCTTTATTGACGCTTTTTACATATTTGTAAGCTAATTGGAAATTTATCTCAGTCTTCCTTATACTGTGATTATTTATAATTTTCTATTTTTATCTAACGATGGTATTTTTTTCCAGAATACAGTATGGTGAGAACATATATAAGAAAGACTCAAAAGGGAGCAGGAACCGCGTACTCCACGGAGGATCTCAATAAGGCTCTCGGAAGACATCAAAAATGGGATCAAGACAACGCGGGGTGCAGCTATGTTTTATAAAATCCCGCGTTCTACATTGAAACACCGCATTAGAGGGACACGTGGAACTGGTATGACTTCGAGAGAAGGTAAGGGTGGTGGTGGAGTACAATCATATTTAAGTCCTCAAGAAGAAAAGGAAATAGCAGACTGTTTAAAAATAATGGATAAAAACGGATTTTGTTTGTCTAAAGAAGAAGTATTAGACATGGTTCAGTTATACATAAGACAGAACAACATTGAAAGTAGGTTTAAAGACCAACGCCCTGGCACTGACTGGTTTTTATCATTTAAGGCAAGGCATGGACTGTCCATTAGGAAACCACAGAGTATTGAGCATGTAAGATGCGATCAAACAAACCCTTGGGTAATATATAACTTTTTTTGATGTTTTAGAACAAGTTGTTGAGAATCTTAAACTAGAGGGGAAAACCAGCACAAATATTTAATTGTGACGAGACGTCTTTTTGTCATGACCCGAGTAGAACAAAGGTGGTTGGAGCAATAGGTACAAAAAGTAAACGCAAAACTAGTTCAAGTGGGCGAGAAAATACATCAGTATTAATGTGTTGTTCTGCCGATGGCAAAAACGATCCCTCTTCTTTGCGTTTTCAAAGGCAAATATGTAATGGAAAATTGGATTTCTGACAATTTGCCGACCCAAACGGCAATATCCACCACATCACGAGGTTGGATGGAAACAACCCTATTTTTTAACTGGTTTCGTGATGTTTTCCTACCCAACATAACTGAAGAAAGACCAATATTATTGATATATGATGGCCATACCACTCATGTGTCTACAGACTTGATTAGGCTAGCCCAAAAAAACAATGTAACCATAATGAAGTTACCTCCTCACACTACCCATGTACTACAGCCTTTAGATGTAGGCGTTTTTAAAAGTCTAAAAAGTAACTGGGACAAGGTTCTGACTAAGTGGCAGAGAGAAAATCCTCGAAAGAAGATCCCGACGAAACAGATTTTTGTTGAACTCATTACTAATCTTTCCACATGAAATGCCTGAACAAAAACATAGTAAGTGGGTTTCAAGCCACAGGAATCTATGATGAAAGTAAAGGAGGTCCTAACAGGTTGATGATTCCTGAGACATTATTTAAAAAAAGATGACTTGGTTAGATATAAGAAAAATCTTCCAACTTCAAGCCAATTTATACAAGTAAAAGCCTCATCAGGTTCAGAGATCAGTGCTTCCCCAAGCCATTCTGTAGAAGCAGAAGCCTCCTCTGTTTTAATCACAGAACAGCCGAAGACTAGTACCTCCTCAGCCAAAACGCAAACCAGACACATGCCTTACTTCTACCACTGAAGTTATGCATTCAGCTGCAGCACCAACAGATGCTTGTCCTCTTTCAGACACAATGCTGCTGGAGACCAGCGCCACCTCAGTAGCAATGGAACCCGATACTTGCCCTGCTTCTGTTGAAGTAGAGCTGAAAGCTAGTAAACTTGTGGAATCAGCTGTAATGCAACAAACCACCTTGTCTGGTACAAGCATAAACCAGCCAGAAGCTAGCTCAGCCATGGTGCAAGCAGAAGTAGGTTGTATTCGCACAACATCCGGGCGTAAAATCCTTTGAAGAGTTGCTGTTGGATATGGTAAAAAAAGAGAAAAGACCAGAAAATACTGAGAAAAAGCGTAAAAGAATTGTAAAAAATTGTGAAATCATAACAACGAATGAGTATTTAATAAAGAAAGAAATAGAAGAGAAAGAAGATAAAGAGAAAGATAAAAAAGAAAAAGTGAAAAGGAAAACTCTTGGAATAACAAATAAAGTTAAAATACCTAAAGTGGCAACCAAACGGAAAAAATTGGATATTTTTATAAATAAGAAAAAAAGAAATTTAGATTTTGAGACAGACAGCAGTGATGATATGGATTTAATAGATATAGTAGAAGAAAACGAAAAGAATGTTGAAGACGAAGTCCAATTTCAAATGCTTTGCACCAGTGATCAGCCCTTAGACCATTTCTCTCATTTGAAGAAAATCAAAAAGAACATTGGAGAATATGTCATTTTTAAGTATGAAGGCGAGTTTTTCCCTGGAAAAATTGTAAGCCTTTCGGAAGAACATGTAGAAATAACGGCAATGAAAAAATCCCTGAAGTCCTGGAAATGGCCAGATAAGGCGGACATCGAGAAATATGACTGGAATGATGTAATAGGTGCAATAGAAGAACCAAAAACTCATTTCGAAACGAGGATTTTATAATATCAAAGAATTGCAAAATTTGTGGGATGCCTACTAGTAATCTATTTAACTCTATATGGATGTGTCCTGGCAAACAACTCATACTTTGTATTTGCATAGTTTAGTTTTTATGCGTTTTGTAAGGCAAAACATTATTATTTTAAGTCAATTAATACTGTATTTTTTAGGTAAAAGAGTTCTAAGATTTAAGTTTTTAATTTGTGTAATTTGTACAATTAATTAAAAGTGTTTTTATATATGGCTCTTGTTTATTTTAATGTGGAACCTAATCCCGATCACAACGTGGGTGCCTTGCATTGTTTCTATTTTGAAATTCAATCAATTTTAACATATGTCAGTGATATTTTATACAAATATAAAGATATTGGATCAGGCCCAGATACCACACAGCAAATTATACAAGCACAAATGATATTTATAGTCAAGTGGTCCAGTTGCCCCAGACTCAAGGGGTAACTGGGCCCACCAAACGTAAAAAAGGAAATAAATGTTTATATTTTATGTCAGTTATAATAATCGAAATGAGATTTCATGTGTGCAAACAGTATAAGTTGGAGCTTCATTTCCATCACCTATGCTCTAGTTCTTTATTTTTATTTTGACTAATATTTAGGTAAAATGTTCAAATATGCACTAGTCCAATGTAAAATCGTGGTCCAGTTACCCCACCTTACCTTACTAGATTGGCTGGTATTGAACTGTAGTGACAATTTCTCTAGTGCTCTTTTCAGGATAATCAGAAATTTCATTAAGAACCAACTCTTCTAATTCAAACAGTCCTACATGATCGGGCGATGCCTGCATTACTATGCTCCGAAGACTTCAAAGAACCTGTTTCAGATAGGCGTTGATGAATAGTGGCCAAAACATCTTGCACTTGGACACCTGCGGTTAGAAAAGTTCTCTTGATACAGACGACTTGCTGCAGTACTATTGCAGCGTCCCCAAACCATACATTAAATGCATGTCTGCTGATTCAGAGTTTGAACACACATGAATATTACCTTCCATCTTTAATAAATAAAACACACAACACAAAATAACTAACAAAATGGATGAAAATAACTGGTTAAAATACTTACCACAAACACACAGTATCTTTACAGTTTGTTGTTTTGTTCAACAATGAGGTGACATTATGTCATCTAATAATAAATGACCAGCTGATTATTTATTATTAAAGATTGTTTAAACAGCTGATGTTTAAATGATTAATTATTATCAGCTGTTACCAATCAGATACTCATTTCTTATTATAAAAACAGCAAAAGTTTGCTGTGTAGTGTAATACGTGAGGAGTCAATTTCATAACTTTTTACACATTTAGTTAACTTTGCTTATTATGGTTGTTTTCAGAATTAAATTCTATACAATATGTATGAGGAAAAACAATTTTTTTATTGGTAATTTAACAATGTTATTGGACATCAAACATTTAAGACAGTATTTTTGTTATTAGATTTTTGGCAAATTTCATACTTTTTCTCAAAAACTGTTCACACTACAACCTCTAGAGTGGTTTTATTTGATTTTTCAAGTGATTTTCCTCATAAATACACCTTATTTGAGTTGGAAAAGAACAAAACATTTTAGAATCGCTGAATTTCACCAGGTGAACTGAAAACAAAGCAAAATCTTTCACCAGCCATTACTCACTAATGGAGCGTTTCCGGAACTACCTTTATATAACATTTTTTTTCTTATTTTTAGCTCTAGAATCACGTCTTAAAATATTTTACCATATTTCTGACTCACCCTATTTATATATATATAATTATATCCCCCTCTCCGCATCCTATCTAACATATTGCACTAATTATACAAAGGTTTATTTCCTAGCATCAGTGAGATAAGTTATGGATATTGAAAGAAATGTTTATCTTCACACTCAATCAAACAGGTAACCTATTCCAGGATAGAATATTCTTTACTATAAACAGTGCAGTCAATTTCATAAAATATAATGGAACAAGAAACATAAATTACTGGAATGTTCCTGAGAGTTATGAACATTAGAAAAATCCTCAACTCTGCACTCGTGCCATATCTTGCTACTTCAACAAAATATAATTGGCCTCCAATATGAGGTCATGAAAAACGTACGAAATATGAAATGTTCCTAAGTATACATGAGGTAAGTAACGAACAGTAACAGATAACTCCATATCTGAACAAATAGGCTATCCTATATTGATAGTCCATGATGAGTTACAATAAGTCTCCAACATAACATAAAAATGTAATGTTTTTTAGCATCCTTGAGCTACATAAGTAACGGACTTTTGAAGAAACCCCCTATTTGTACTCTATTCGATCACACTTCTTCCGGACATATAATAGTTGGAAAACAATTGGAAGTTGCACAAACCCATAACGTAAACAGTGGATTGTTTCATATCATCCTATCATCATTGAGCCTCCAACGTAGAGATTACCTACAGTTTTATAGGTTTGTCTTTGTGCCAGTTTCAGGGCAAAATAAATTAAAACAGAAGGGCATTCCAAAACAATATGAATAAAACTAAAATGTTCATGAAAAAGTTATCGTTGAGGTAAGTTCCAGATGTTGGAAGAAAACACAATTTTTGCACTTTGTACTATCTCGTTGTGTTCTATGATGTATAACCGTTGGCATTCAGCAAAGAGTGAAATTATGCCCTGCCATATGTTGTGAAGTTATGAATATTAGATAAGAAATTTTCTACTCTGAACTTCATTCAATCTTGCTGCTTTAAGTCCAATTACACCTTATCTCCAAAATTTATTGACGTCACACAAAATACAAAGAATTTTTTTAGAGTTCTCGAGTTGAATGACAAATATTGAAAGAACCCCTTAGCATCATCACTATACTATATCTCACCCTTTCAGGTAAAAAAAAAAAAATACTCTTTGTCTCCAATAGAGAGATCACTTGGAACTATACAGTGAAATGTTCCTTAGTACCTTTAGGTGTAAGTAATCGAAATTGGAAGGAAAAACACTATTACTGCAATCAATACTATCTAAGATGTAGATTGCAATATGGAGTACAAACCAGAATTATATTTTATCCCTACAGATTTCTCTAGACCTCTAGGTCCCCCTAGATCACTTTTGGAGAAAGAAAAGGAGGAATGGTTACAAAAGAATCTTGTACACTGCGCCTTACCTCCAGAGAAGATAATCACAGCAGATACCCTAATTGTGAAAGTACCCTCAACTCTGGGACAAGAAACCTCTCTGTATCTATATCCTAGTCTTAAGTTCTAGCAAATAAACAATAAAAAAACTATGGTAAATTTATTGTAGCTCACGTTAGATACTGAAGTGATAGGTAACCATACTGTAGAGAAATACTTTATGTTGAGATTTTATATAGGTACAGTGTAATCTTGTCAATGCAACAGCTTTTTGTTAAATGGCGAGATGACATCTTCAAGAACTTTAGTGCTCTTTTAGCCCTTGCACTAACCTGGCGGACATGCTAATTGAATCGCTTCATGCAAAAAGGGCTTCAGTCAGCCAGTTTTACTTTTGAGTAATTCAATAAAAACTTTTCTATTTCTATAAACATTTTTTTTAAAAACCTCTTATTATTTTATATATTTGATATGAATACACACCTTTCAACAGTACTAGTGAGGGAAAACTAAAATTGTTATTTTCATAGTGAAAAATTTTTTTTTTTACTAGCAGACTGAAGCCCTTTTTGCATGAAAATTAAAATGACCCTTTTAAATATGATATAAAACTTTATTTCTTTAATTATTTTTACTTTTTATTACATTAAAATGTATTTTTACTATTTCAAGCTTTTGATTATGAGTATCTGTAATCAAAATTCCAAAGGTATTATTAAACAACAGTTTTTTTATACATTTATTGATTGAAAAATGTACTACAACACCGTGTGGAAAAAAGAAAATTAGTACTAATAAAAAATAATATGTTTGAAAACGTAATCAATCATCTTGGACTTCAAGGTGCAATGTGGTCAAGTGTAGGCCAATTCATAATATCTTCGTAGAAGTCTATGTGTTCATAGGGCAACGTACGGTAGAAGATTCCTGACCGTCGTTGATTTTTGAAGCTTTTATGGGTACTTTACCCAGCTGGATAACACACAGGTGGTGGCATTGTTGGTTTTTGGTTCTGGTCCCTTACACATTTTAAAAGAATGAGTTTACAATGCTGTCAATGGTTTTACTGGCTAATATTATACCAAACTGATTTTTATCAAAGGTCAACTGCTTATAACTGCTTATTTCAAATCTGATTTTCTTTTCTTTTGGAACTCGCTTCGATCTTGTTTCTTGAGATATGCACCTTTTTTTGTAGTATGTTTTCCAAAAGAGCTTGAAATCAAAGATGTCTTTTGTCTCAACTTCTTTGACAGAAAACTTATTGATTCCTGGTTTTGCGCTGCTGTTTTCTATGAGTTTTCTGATTTCAACCCACAGAGTAAATTCTGTCATACTTTTTTCACATGACGCTTTATCGTTGCAAAGTCCCTGTCACAGGGCAAAAAAGAATGGCCTCTGACAGGAAAATACATTGTTATCTTGCTGAAACGGCCGGTGTCAGTAAGAAGCAACAAAAATCTACTCAGTGCGTGATTTTTGTTCTGCCCGCTGCAGTTATCAGAGAACAGTCGTAACTCTGTATATTCTGGGGGGATGGATTTGAGATAATCCCATAAGAAAGAGCACACTTCATTAGGTGTCTTGCTGGCTGTACCTTCATGGTATACATACACTTTTGCTGACTATTTTTTTTATATCATGAATAGAGAATACATTAACCGTGATTTGTATCTTAAATAAAACGTTTCTTGTACGGGAATTTGTGGGTATAACTGAGATTTTGCATGAAGTCCATACAAAGGGAAAGTACGTGTGGCTCGTTCTTTGAGTTAGCTTCATTTGTAATCTTGATAAAAAACTTTTTTGCTCGTCTTTTATGAATGATAAGCTCGGCAGCAGCTGATCTCTTTGCTACATCGTTCAAGTGAGGACTCTTTAGCTTTGTGTTGAGTCTCTTTCACACGTGCAGCAACAATCAATTTGCGGTCTGCCAAATCTTAAATGTAGTAGTTTTCATTGAAAAACTCATAAAAGTAAGCAGAACTACAAATTCCCTGGATGTTTGTCGACCAATGCACGATATAAGGCGTTTGTGCAGAGTCTAGCATCTAAATATTTTCTAGTTTTCCCAGAATAAATGACTAAGTTTAGTTGGGTAACTTTCAATATGGTCCCTGTAATGATTTTGGTTGTTTTTCAATACTCAAAGTGTTTGCGCTCTGAGACTTTCCTCTTTTATCAATAGGGTTTTTTCCTTCCTTGGCAAGGGCTCTTCAACCGTTTAAACTCGTTTGTCGCTTATTGATAACAAGAGACAAAAAAGCTTTGTAACATACCTGCGTCCTTTGGTTACCAACCAGGAGAAAGTATATGTATACATTTTGTCAACATTGCGTGCGTCTTCTCCTTTCCTTGGACGTCTTTTCTTGACGTCATGAATTTCAATCAAGTTTCTGGATGTACAGGTCCTGATCATTTTTTGATGGAAGGTCAAGAAGGCGTTGCAATATGTTTGATTTGGTCAAAGTTCAGTCAATCCATCAAAGCATTTAAATCTCTTGCAGCTGAAAAAAAATATTAAAAATTAGTGGTGGACAAAGTACAGTACATATTAACAAAATAAACCTTAAATAAATTTAGGAAAATTTATAGTTTATAAAATTAGGTTAGATTGGGTGTGCAATATACGTACTAATATGACCATTGCAAGAAATTCAAGCTAACAAAATTGTTAATAAATTAAAATGTAAGGACTCTTACTTGCATGGAGGCCCTGTTGTTTTAGCTGGAACTATCCTCCCTTTATAATCTTCATACTCCAATCCCTTGCACCTTGACACTCTCTTAGTATTTCTTTTCCATTCTGATTCTCTTTTTTACACGTTTCCTCCCAACTACTACTTCATTTTTCTTGGTCACTCTCGGAATCCGTCTCACTAACCATATTGAATACCTATTATCTATAAACTTTAATAATTAAAGTGATTTTCAGATCAGTGTAATAACAGTTAAGCAACACACATAACCTCAAAATGAAAACCTAACTAAAACATTAAGGCAGGTCTAATTACCAAAAAAAAAATCGAGCGAGACATACAACTAATGACCAACAATGCCCCCCCCCCCCCAATCAAAACAGATGTTGTTTTAATATTCTAGGTCAAAAAAGGACTTCAGTCACTGACTGAAGGCCTTTCTGCATGGAATATTAAAATTTTACTCTGGTTTTTAAGACATTGGAGCAATGGGACTAAAGCCCTTTATGCGTAAAAATGTTGGTACAGTCATTAGCAACGATAACCTATAGCTAACTCAATTTCGCCATTTTGGTGACTGAAGCCCTTTCTGCATGAGGCGATTCAATTAGAGTTGAGATTAATAGGAAAACATTACTCCCAATATCTCGTACTAATGAGCATCGTGTAAGTGCCTTTCCCTCAGACAGTAATCTAAAATTGGAGACTTGGTCCTATAGAAAGGCATGAAGCAGCACCTAACAGTATTTAGTTTTTACTTCGTTAATGCCATATTACTTCATTCTATCCTGGACCACTAAGCAAATTATCAGTACCACTGTTATTTCTGAAAATGTTCATGCTGCCTGTAAATAGAAGGCAATCTGCTATGACCTAAGCCAACATGTCATTAATTAAGATGCAATAGAGCAATTAATTAAGATGTTTGCCTGAAGGAACATTTGATGTTTCAATAAGATCTTCTGAGATAGCCCTGTAAAATCCTTCCCTCCCCACACCACAACGTTTCTAACCATGCCAGATAACCAGTCATGTAGATCACAACACTACTGTATAAGCTTTCAGTTTCACCAGTAGTTGGCTGTGGCTATTAAGTGGCTTCGAAAAATCCTAGAAATTGCATCAAGTTGTTTCCTTTTAGCAAAGGCTGTAATCATAAAAATCGTGATTTAGCCGTAATGTTTTTTGTAAAATTTAATGACACTAAGTGGTATCGAATCAGAACCACATATCTTAATTAGTATCAAGCTTGTTTATACCAGCCATCAATATGGCATCTGGCACAGTACCGTAT
>NW_025781534.1:0-39637 GCF_021130785.1 Homalodisca vitripennis | reverse complement strand
TCTGTGAACTTGAGACGCTCTATTTGGGCACTATTCTACCAGCAAACCATCTCGTAAGATCAGAGACCGAGACGCCGAATTCTGTTGATTAGTCCAAAATTAATTTTGGTACGTTTTACTTCGATATTTACCATGCCGCATTTGGGGTGGATCATAAAATTTCGACAAATACGTGAGCACAGATGTTTTAAATAGAAAAGTATCACAATTCTTTAAAAGAGAACCTTAAAGAAAAACTAAGCACAGAAGCATTTTCTACATTGTTGAACTTTTTAGTGAAAAGATTATCATTATGATAACAGCCTATGCTTACTAGTTCAAATAAAAACTATTGTCCACCATCATAAAAGCGATAAGCTGTTGATTGGAGGATGCAATCTTAATATCAACCAATCAGCTGGATATTAAGTTGGTTAGTGGATTTAAGCAAACCCATGTAGATTTAGTAACCAGTCTGACTAAAAAAAAATACTTCTATAATATTGGTATTGGATCTTTGAATTGCGGCGGCCCTTGAGTAGAATATATTCCAAATCCACAACTTTGTTACTCACACTAATTAATATTTATAACAAGTTATAAACTTTAGATACCTAACATCGTCGAACGAAATTTAAGAAGATTACCGGGACGAGCATTCTTCCTAGAAGCCTGAGCCAGATGACCCTCACAGTCTCGAGAATCCTAAGTGGATAACACTCGAAACCTGTCATTGGTTGCAGGAAATTCTCGATGCCGTAACCCATTGCGGTTTTTCTGAGCCTGTCAGGACTCGTGGTCTCCGTCAGTGACGTTATAGGGAACCTCATCAGGACGTGAGATGTCCCTTGAGGTATTTGAAGGTCATTGTGAGAAGTCACTGTCTCCATACTCATAACCGGTTGCTGCGAAGCCTAGAACCTCAAGATCTGCAACGTAGGCCTCATTACTAATTTGGAGAATTTTCCAATATTCCAGATGTTGTTAGTGGTACATCCCATACTGCACCTGATTTTCGCATCCTTTTCGTCTCAAGGCACTCTAAACTCTCCATTGCAGGGATCCTGTAATAGTTTTTAATACTTTGTAACGCCCCGTCTATAAATCGTTACTGCCAGTCAAAGCATATGTTTAACCATGATTTCAGAATTAATATAATATATCGTTATCGGTCACACAATTATTCCATTTGATAAGTAACCAATTGTTTTCGATATTAATAGTTAATCTGACCCGTCAACAACCAAGTAATTTAAGGTTTTGAGCCCAGAAACTGGAATCTAATATTTTTATAATAGAAATAGTAACAAAGTTATACAGCTGGAATTGTGCAGCTAGTCTAGCCTCGTGCACTGCTGATACAATTTGCTGACTCCAGGGCTAGCTAGCCTCTCACACAGGCCCTAGTCCTTTTTGATTGACCACGGCCCGCTGAGGTGATTGACCGCCGCTTGACCTGCTGAGCCGGTGGTCGTCCAGTAGCGTTCAAAATTATAAGTAGGTAACATCTCGGTCCTCGCGTCCTCTCTCTCTCCCATTAGTTAATGTAACATTGTTAAAATCATCTTCCAAATTTAGTTTGTTTCTAAATTATTTTATAATATAATATTGCATACGATTAATTTAAAACCGATTTTATAGTTGAGTAAAGATTCGAAATTTAAACTTATTATCCAGTCGCCACGTGAGTACTTTCATTAACCTGAGCCAAAACCATCGGAAGTTCTGATTAATTATTTAGCCGGGATTAGCGGAGTTACAACTTTTTCCCACCCTGTACAAAAACAAAACCAATATCCTCATAAATAATTTAAAACTGAAGCTTGGTAATTGTCCCACCAGAGAAAATTATTAGTATTAATAAATCAAAGTAGACTTAAACCTTATAGAAGTCTGTCTAAAAGTACAGTTTGATTTTAATACCACTAATCAGCTGGCTGTTACGACGGTAATGACGGCTGCTCTGCGCTTATTACGGCAAAATTAACTACCTGTATTTAAAGGACACGCGGGCTAAGTGTTCATAAAAAGACCTCGTTGTTAATTGGACTTGTTTAACTCGACAAATGCCTCCCGTCCTAGTAGCTGGAGTTCGTGAAACCGTAGCAATAATTGCTATAAAAGAATGTAGCAAGGCTAGGGTTCTTTTGGATCATACATAATATCCCCATGGAATGGCATTAAACCGGGTATTGCAACGCAAACGTAATGTATGGTGACTGGATGACGCGTGAGAGAACAAAATGAACCAAATTAGATTGCACTCAGCAGCTCGTGTTAAAAAAATGGTGAAGTTTAAAACTGAAGGGTATTAAAGAAGCTGCCAAATGAGGAATTTTACACATTATCGGGTGACCTTGTTTTACTCCTACTCATCATCATTATTATTAATTGCACATAAGCTACTAAGGGTCAAGGTCATTAAACGAATTCAATTAAAAAAAAAATGAAAAAGAACTGAATCGATCCCGTAAATTAAAATATATTTCTAAAAAATACGTTGTTCGTATTAAACTTTTACATATTACAGAAGTTGCACCATTTTAAAGTTTATGTATGAGTTACCATGTATCACCACCTAATCATAAACATAAAATTATATTATAATTTTATGTTGTATTAAATTAATACATATTACTGTATTTAAAGACTGCAACACAGAAAAGAACGTTCTTAAACATAAAACAGATTTCTTTTGAACGAGTTAAAATTTTCCATCACAGATATAAAAATGTGTTTTAGGATTGAACATTTAATCATTTTACTACTCTTTGCTTGACATTTTTTGATGGAAAAACTTTTATTTTCTTGCTGTGTGTTAAAATTCATTTAACATTTGTAAATACTTACAACACGTTTATCCTGCCGATTTGCCTTCAAATGCGCACTTTTTTTACTTTATTGCCCATCTTAAACTCCTACACCGTTAAATCTATGCAAAGTTGTGCAGTCAGGTGTTACTTTGCATGAATTCTCACACTGTATCCGGAGCTGTAAAACACCATATGGTTAATAGGTCTCCATACGCAGCAGGGTCCTAACAGTACCCGGGGATGGGAGGCGACTTCCTACAACACCGAACTGAGAGTTGTGGTCACGGTCACAGATGAGGGCTCTCCACGGTTCGACAGGTTTACGTTTATGGTTCCTCTAGGGTATTGAACTCACCTTAATATCGCTGAATGTGTGGTCAGAGTTGGGCGTAGAAATGTTGAAGGCTTTTGTCTTTACCTTGAACAGGTCGCAAGGAATACTCATTATGCGTACAGGTGAAGTGCAATAATGTTAGCTCCGTTATCTTTGTTAGTTACAACACACTACTTGGCTAGCAAGTACCATGACTAAAGCTAGTAATAGCTACTTAACACAGTGCTAATGTGGGCAATATATGTGCAAGTTCCATGCTCAGACACACACGCGATGTTTTTTTTTTTAAAGTTTTTCTGAACAGATCATAACATTAAACCGCTAGATATCAAACTTCATGGATGATTTAACTTGCTAGTTAAACTACGATATATCTCTAGCTGCAGAATACGCTGTTAAGACCTTCACTGCGACTATAGTCATGTATGAACTTTAGGACAGCAGGTGTAGTAAGTCTGGTACCTTCTGCCGTAGTCAACGTGTCAAGGGGATCTGTTAATGAAAAAAGTTCATTTTTTGTTTTGTCATTTTTATTTTCTAATTATTTCTGAGTACAGTGATACCAAATACATGACATTAAAACATGAATTTTCTGATTGGGTGAAATTTGTCTGTTCCTGGCAACTTTATATAGTACTGCAGAGCACAGGAGGCCCAGATCAAGTTTTTACTTTACCAAGTCAACAAGTTGGCTAAACTGTGGTCAAAATGTGGTATTATGCTACAACCATACTTTGGTCTCAAACATTAGTGTTTATTTACATATTGCTTTGAGATGTTTTGAAAGTTGCCTTGGATAAAGAAGTTTGGCAAAAATAGTGATGTAAATGTTGTAACTAGTCCTTCAAGTAGTGTAAATATCAAAGTTACTACTAATATTTCTTTATCTTTACCTACAATAAACAAAAGTTATAAATTAACGATATTAAAGTTGTCTAAAGTTGTGTATCATATGGGTACAAACATTAAATATTTTAAAGCCAGAAAATACAAGATATTTAACGCTAGTTCCCTTAAAATCCTCGAGTTTGCACCTAATTTTCAAAAAATTTCCCGTTGGAGCCGGGCTCCTCTTTCATTAAAAAACCACGATGGAGCCTATGGGTCTGTATTTATATATCCGGTCCAGTTAATACTTTCACTGCGACTCGTGTATAGTCATGTACCAACTTTAGGACAGCAGATATAGTTGGTAATGTGTGCAAGTAATGTGTGCCCATCACACTCTTACTTTTTGAAATTTAATTATTTTTCATTTTTTCCGTTTTTATCGTGATCAGAAAAAAACTAAAGTATTGCAATCGTAAGACGTCAGCAAGCGACTAATATTTATAGCATATTTTATACTGTGCAAAGTTAATGTCTCATAGTATTCTATTAAGCGTCTTATCCGTTTTTAGTAATTTGAAAGTCATTTTTCCTTGTATCCTTTACGACTTAGGAACATAGGATTCACAACGCCTTGTTTTGATGTAAGCTATGTAGAATGACCAAACGCACAAATACCGCGAAGGCCACGCAAAGAAGAACGTAAACATTTGCGTCAACTCGTGATGTAATTAAACTTTGGACCATAATAAACTATCACTTTCTACACCTCCTGCAGCCTTGTCAGAAGTGTCTGTCATCTGGCCTTCTCCTGCATTGCCTTCCCACTTCATGATGTCATGTTGTCTGATTGCGTGAAAAGTACGAGGGTCATTCCTACCACATTCGGTCTGTGATCACAAGCAGCATTGGCTCTTCGTTTAACTGACAGCCCATTAATGTAGTTGACTCTTGAAATGCTAATGCAGCAGCTCATTGCACGTTTTATGTCCAAACAGTGTCTCAAAATTCATAACCATTTTTGAATTGAGATATAAATTTAATATTTGTTTTCTCAAATTTAATCTGTGTTCTGCTCGGCTGAAAGAGTGAACTATTTGGATTTCAAAGTGTTTTTGGGAGACTGAAAATGTTTGAGAGACCCAAAGACTCTGGCAGTAAATGGAAATTGAAACACAATCGCAGGGAAAAAGCATGAATTTTGGGCAAGTTTTAAGTGCATGATACAGTTAAAAAATTTAGCCAAAACCAGTATAGACGAAAAAATCTCTTGTTTTTCATGTACAAAGAAGAAATCTCTGACATTATTTTGTAAATGAGTATTTAAAGAGATAGTTTCCATATATTTTGAAGTTTACCAACCACGGAGATTAACCAAGCAGGCGTTTTCTAAAATGTTTCGGGACAGGTAAATTACAAACAAATTCATTTATTTGTTTGGTTAAAGCTTTGATTGTATTCATTAGATAGGAAATAAGTTATTCATATGGAAGAGGTTTGCTGAAGTTCAGATGATTACTTCAGTTAGTTCCGAGGTCCGCCACTAGAGCTGCGCCACGTAACTTTGATTGTTACTGTTTAAATGTTATTACTTGAGCTTCTCACTCCACAACTGACAGTCCGGGCGCTCACGTTTTCGTGTCTCAATTTATAGTATTGGATGAGTTATATCTCGTGTAACTAATTCATCAAAGGTTAAACTTTATGATGGGAACTTAAATATCAAGTATACATTAATATATGAATGTGTGGAACTAACCCAAACGTAAATGCCAGGAAGAGACCATAAACTCACTACTTATAAACAGTATGAAGCAATATATCTTCAAGAGGTACACTGTGATCGCTTTGTACCTGTATAACTTGTTTACAAATTATTATACTAATCATAGTACTGATACAAACTACATACGGATGTCATTTTGAACAAGCATAAATTCCAAACAACACAAGTATGGATGTATCTAAATGTTTTCTTTTATAAACTTTCACGTATCGAAATATCAGTATAGTTTTAAGACAATGTATATAAATTGATTTATATTAAGTTTGGCTTACTACGAAACAGATTTTACAATCTAAGGCCAGTAATAGTTGAATAAAACTGTGCACCACTTAGGAACTAACTAAAGACCTACACGAAAATGAAACTAAACAGACTGAGATATAAAATATGTGTTGATTTAGAAATGATTTGGTGTTTTCAAGACAAATTCTTGTGCGTACTATGTTTTTTCCTCTCTTTGTCTTCAATATCTGAGGTTTTCTTGAAAATTTGACATAAAAATAAGCTCTTGCATGAGAGAACATATCTCGATTTGGTTCAATTTGTGCTGCGGTAACTCTTTTTTTTATTTTGCCACTATATATATACGTGTGCGTGCGCGTGCGTGCGCGTGTGCGTGTGCGTGCGTGTGTGTGTGTGTGTGTGTGTGTGTGTGTGTGTGTGTGTGTGTGTGTGTGTGTGTGTGTGTGTGTGTGTGTGTGTGTGTGTGTGTGTGTGTGTGTGTGTGTGTGTGTGTGTGTGTGTGTGTGTGTGTGTGTGTGTGTGTGTGTGTGTGTGTGTGGTGTGTGTGTGTGTGTGTGTGTGTGTGTGTGTGTGTGTGTGTGTGTGTGTGTGTGTGAAATGTATAAATATTATCACCGTAATACTTGAGACAGGTGTATGTGCAGGACTAGCAATAAATGCCCCAGTTGTAATGATGTGCCTTTTAACTGTTAGGCTTTATCGCTCGTGTGCAGTAATAGTTTATTGTGTTCCTGGCAGATGGTTCTAGAATACAAGAGTAACTGCTATTACGAAAATTACACAGCTTTTTCGTCAAATCTACACAAAATTATATAAAAGTCATCATATGTGTTACAGCGTCAATGCCGTTAAACAAAAATAAAAATTAAGTCCTACCTTAGTATTCAATTGACCATCTGAAAAAATTTCTAAATAATCTAATTACAAAGGAAATTTGTATTTAAATCAATACATAAAAACATTATAACTGACAATATACAGATACAGACAGAAAACACTTGACTATGTAAGTAAGGATAGAGGTTTAAATATGCAGTTCTCGGTGGGACCGTGTCGTGTAACGCCAGTTTATAAAGCCACTCGCGCCTCACACCGCCGGGAGGACCGATGTAGCAAGGTGTCGAAAGAGATTCACTTCTCTACCTTTACCGCACATAATCCCCATGTTTCGTGCATAATATTAGGATTAAGTCTGTACATGGGGTCACTTACACCTCAGCTGCGTACTTTGTTCTCCTTTTTGGAGGTAATTAGATTCAAAAACAAAATGTATCTATTTACATTATTAATATTTATATACGCTTATATTAACTATTTGTTTTGAATTAAAAAAAGTGTTGTAAGGTCAGGCTGACAAAATAGCCTGCTTATTGCTCTTCACTGTTAGTTTTTAAAAGTTACTTAGTTCGTCCTTGAATATTAATTTACAATGTTCAAATACCGCTACAAATTGATAGAAGCTAAATTTTTACCCTGCTGGGTATATCCTTACAATTTTATTGGTTACATTAAGGAAAAAATTATAATGACTACAAACCTTATTATAACATATAATAGTTTTAAAACATATTTTACTGATGGAAACTGGCAATACATAAACTTAAATTGTCTGAAGACAGAGATGTCTAAAAAGTGGGATTAATGAAGTGTTACTATTTCTTTTTTTCTAATTTAAGAAACAAAGAACATTATTACATTTTCAGAATCCTGTTTATGTATAATTTGGAATGGTAATGTAAATAAATCATTTCATTCTTTTCCTCTATATTCTATCCCAGAACATTAGCATTTTGTTCTGTGATTTGTAATTGTCATTAGACCAAGTTTATTGTTTAGTGGCATATGTGAACACTTGAAAAGTGTTTTTTCATTTGTTCGCAGAGTAAGTCTAGACATAGCGATTTTCAGATTTTCCCATTCAGAGTATTGCATAGATTGTAGTGTTTTTCCTTCTATATAACTTTGTTTGTAGTTACTTTTTGTAATAATAAACTAGTTATAAATTAATTGAAGTTAACTTCTTGATTTAAAACTAAAATCTAGTACAAACTTTACTTTCATCCAGAATTCAAATAAAATAAACATTTCTAATTTAAATTTAAATCAAATATAATTTTCTCTATTATGAGCGAAGGTAAAAAACCAAGCTAAAAACTCACTGAAAAATTCTTTGTATCACGTGTGTCACGCGTTTCATCCAAAAATATTGACTAAGAACCTAATATCTTAATGCCATTAATTTATTCTCTCTGTCGTATATTAAATTCTTATTGTAAGGAAACCAATAACTGATATTAAAATTCAAAATTGTACTTTAAAAATTCTTGCAACTACATTTACTTAGGTACTTGAAAAGTTGCGTTGATTATTTAGTGATATCCAAATCTTCTTAATCAATTTTTTATCAAAATACAAATACACAATACTCTTGTAAGAGACAGCTAACATTAGTTGACATCAAATCCTCCATATGATAGTACATCTTTATCTTTATCTAGTTCAATAGAAAGAATACAATTTATATTAAAAACAAAATTTGGTTTATTTACATATCAAAAGCAAAACGTTCTAGTCAAGAATCAAGATGGATGAGAGGGTTTGTAGTTTGGTTCTGTGTGCTTCTATTTTGGCTCGTCTTCCTTGTGGGGTTCCTCATATACATCCAGGAAAGAAATATGAAGACGGAGTAAATATCTACTACAATGTAATACCTTATTCAAACTTGATGGGAAACACATAATTTGACAGTATAATTACATAATTCGTGTGAAAATTGTGTGTGAACATATATCTCACATTAAACGTGTTTATAATAAATGGCGTGGTAATAACTAAACTAAACATTGTGTTTAATATTCTGTACCAATTATATAGTTTTAATGATTGGAGTTGTAAGGTTGTGGTTAGATTCTTCCATGCAAAGTCTGATTGGGGCTAACCAATTAAGGTTTACATGCGAATAAAAATATATTTTAATCTAAGGCTATTGTGAGCGGATTAAATTAGTAGGTTTGTTCAAAAATACAACACATTCAAATGAAACAGCAAATATTTTACTATAACGAAATCCAATTACTTTCAATTGTGTTAATTTTAAATAACAAAAGCAGCATTCACATTTAGCATAAAAAGATGCAAATACTAAGCATGAATATAATTTTAAATTGGATTCTATACTACTATTCTGTTGACAATTAATACCTCTAGCCTTGTGATTGGGTATTCGTAGGCCAATTAAGGATATATTTTTTATAGAATATAATTTTAAATTGGATTCTATACTACTATTCTGTTGACAATTAATGCCTCTAGCCTTGTGATTGGGTATTCGTAGGCCAATTAAGGTTATATTTTTTATAGAATATAATTTTAAATTTGATTCTATACTACTATTTTGTTGACAATTAATGCCTCTAGCCTTGTGATTGGGTATTCGTAGGCCAATTAAGGTTATATTTGTTATAGAATATAATTTTAAATTTGATTCTATACTACTATTCTGTTGACAATTAATGCCTCTAGCCTTGTGATTGGGTATTCGTAGGCCAATTAAGGTTATATTTTTTATAGAATATAATTTTAAATTTTATTCTATACTACTATTCTGTTGACAATTAATGCCTCTAGCCTTGTGATTGGGTATTCGCAGGCCAAAAGGGTGTCGGTATTGAGTTTGTATTGGTTAGTGAAGGGGTCGGTATAGAAACACACGTACCTTGGCATCTTTTTGAATGTATAGCGGTGTTATTTTGTTTTTTTTTCACCTACAAATGTGCTTGAGATTTTGCGTAAGTAGCAATTATGTAGTCGAATTACGATGTTAATATTGAAAATTTGTTGTTAACTAATGTTCGCTTTCTTTTACAGGGTTTATTGTATTATTTTGAAAATGTTGCATGAATTTTTCGAGTATAGTTTTCAATTTTAATATTAGTTCAAGGTTACATGCAATTTAATATAAGACAGACAGAATAAAATTAATACATCAAGATATCAAGTCCCTTATTAAATATTTTTGGGTGAAATACATTTAACTTTGAATATGTACCAACAGTAACAGTTATTAACACACGTGGTAGGAAGAATTTTTTCAGTGAGTTTTAGTTAGCTTTTTTACCTTCGCTTATAATTGTGAAAAGTATTTGATTTAAATAACATTTTTAATTTTATTTGAATTCCACAGAAAATTAAAATTTATAGCTGAATTTTAATTTTTAATCAAGAAGTTAACTTTTTATTTTATTTAAAACTAGACACCATTTTCTTGAAAAACACTTTTACAAGAATGGTTTTTTAGCATTTGGGACTGAAATCTAAATATTCAAAACTAAAAAAAGGATTATTTCTTAAATATTGGTTTTTAATTTTAAGTAAATGGATAAACCTTGTAAGGTAATTTGAAAAGGTATTCTCCAGTCTCTTTTTTAACAAACATAATTAATTAGTATTCAAGCTGGAGGAATAAATGCAGAAAAACTTAAAAATTTTGTAAATTGAAAGTAAAAACGAATTGTAGAATATAATAAAATTTGCAGTGTGCGGGTTTATTTGTGAGAACTGCAGTATACAGAGATTGCTCGATATATTGTAACTCGTTTTAAAATTAGATAAAAATGTGTTGTAGGCAGTTATAAAATTAAAATGTAAATGTTGTGTAAATAAATATAAGTTCAGACATAATGTCATGAAAAGTATACTTGCTATCAAAAGAGGAACTTTTATATGAGCTTCTGATAAGAGGAGTTGTTGAAAGGTCAAGTGAGAACAAGATTGTTGATTTAAGAAAAACTATGAAGTGTTGGTACTTCAAATAAATACTATTTTTCTATTTGAGCAACAAATTAGACTGTAAAAAGTTATTGTTTGTAGCTTTAAGTATATGTGAAGCTTTAAATATTTTTTTAATGAGGCAGTTACGGATGAAAACAATTTGGAATTAATGTGATGCATGACAAACATACCGCATTGGTAGGATCGTATATATATATATATATATATATATATATATATATATATATATATATATATATATATATATAAGTAGATATGAATGTAAGGGTTCTAGACCACTTTTGGGACAGACAGAAAATCAAGGGAAAATACTGTTTAAAGGACAATAAACGAATCTGTAAAATCAAACAGTAAGGGGTTCTAGACCACTTTTGGGACTGTCAGAAAATCAATGTAAAATACTATCCATTGAACCATAAACAAATCTAAGAAATCTAACAGGAAACCACGAATGGAAAATAACCGAATCTATAGCTGTTTTACTGTTCATTGTAGGCTTCTACATTTCTAAGCTGTTTTAATGAAAAAAATCCAGAAATCTTCGAAATCTTTATTCTACAAAGTTAATTGTAACACAGTCTTTATCTTTAATAGTCTTCTTTCCAGTAACAACCAAGTGTAATTTTTCATTTTTGTTCAATTCTTTAATCTTTTTTTCATCCAAAACAGTCAAAAATCTGTTTGGCAAGTGTACTTTATAATCTTCCAACTCGGCAATTATTGTAAACCCGAATTTATCTTTCATTTTCTCCAGATTCAAAATTTTGTATTTCTTATTTTCTTCTAATTCTATTAATCTCTTGTATTCTTTGAACTTTAAATCACCAACCTTATTCAACTCTTGTAACAGCGCCATTTACATAGAAAAAAAATTAATACTTCTACACTTTTAAGGTGAAAAATCAAAACTATACTTCCAAAATACACAAAAAACCGGGGTTTTGACCCTAAAAAACGTGTTTTTAGGGTCAAAACCACAGCTCTTAAGGTGCATATATACTAGAGTTTTTTGAAAAATCCTGAAAATCTACTGAATTTCTCTAATTATTGCGAATTTTTAGCTTTAAAGTTGATAATGTGAACGATATTTCTCGAAAATTCTGTTGTAAATATATTAAAATCTTAATGAAAAATCTTGGAAAAGTTAAAGAAAAAAATATTGAAAAAATAGTATTATAGAATTTAAATTACCCCCTACAAACCAATATAGTAATAAAAGTACTTTTATTACTATAACTATACTATTTTTTCAATAATTTTAAGTCTTAGTTTACAGATTTTTCTATAATAAATAGAAGAATCTACAGCTGTTTTACTACAATTTGTGCTGATTTGTGTAAAATTCTAGTAAAATTCTCCACTTTTCAAAGTGTTAGTTAAACAAATTTTTCTTCTTTAAATAGAAGAATCAAAGGCTGTTTAACCATAAATTGTGCTGATTTTTATCAAATTTTGATAAAAATCCTTAGAAATCTACTGAATTATTGCTATTTTTCAGCTTAATAAAAAGATATTTCACTAAATAGTAAAACTTGGCACATTCAAATTTTCCCTATTTAAATGGAGCGGAAAAAGATAGAGTGCCCATACTGCAAAAAAGATGTTTTTGAACATCACTTTACTCGGCATTATAATTCGAAGAATCATCTAAAAAACAAAGAACTTTATGAGAAAGAACTAAATTATTTGAGGAATTGGGCTAAAGAAAATCAAATTGTCGATCATGAAAAGATGTACAATATAGAAAAATTGCGTGAACTAAAGAAAAATTTTAAGGAAATTAAAAAAGATCTCAATCTATTTAAAGATGAAAAAATTCAATCAATCGCTGAAAAATTGTCCATTGAAACAAACGATAAAACTAAGTCTGAAATGATCGAAGAAATTGACAAAACGCTTAATGAGAAACCAGAAAATATCATTGATGTCGAAGTTTTATCCTCTATCCATGGTCTTTTCAAGCAATACATTTTAACGAATTTAAATGAAAATTTCATGTCAATTTACAAATATCTTTCTATTTTGCGTCCAGAAATTAAAAGTTTAATCGAAAAATTTCAAGAAACCGTTAAAAATATGAAGGGCTATCTCTCTTTACAATGCGAATACGAACGTACTTTAGTGGACGGTGAAACACAAACTTGCCCAATGTATTTTACTATAAAAGCAGACGAAATCTTTGACATAAACGACTTTATTACTAAGCAATTTAATAAATTAACACATCGAGAACAGACAAATCATCCAAATCGAGGTTCTGGATGGACATTAAAACGCTGTAAACAACTGATTTTGAGCCTTAATAAACACGAATTTATGAACGCAGGATCATATATCGATTTACCAAAGAAAATCAAAGATAAGAAAGCTTGTATAAATATCAAAAATAAAGATGATTATTGCTTTATTTATTCTATCCGATGTGCTATTGAAAAACCAGAAACTCATGTAGACAGAGCAAAACAATATGAAAAATTTGTAAATGACGAGATATTTTCTGGGTTCGACTATCCTATGTCTTTAAAAGATATACAATTATTTGAAAAACGAAGCAGTAAAGCAAAGTATAATTATCCGAAAATGTCTGTAAATGTCTATAGTTTTGATGAAAAACTCAATATTGTTCCGTTGCAAATTTCAGAAATTTATGATGCCGAGTTAGAAATCAATTTATTGTATGTTAAACAAGATGACAAATCTCATTATGTTTTGATAACAGATTTAAACAAACTTGTATTTTCTCAGTTATCTAAGTGTAAAAATAAAAAATTTCTTTGCAGAAGATGTTTAAGCCATTTCTACAAATCTGGAGATTTAACAGATCATTTAGAAATTTGCAAGCAACACGAAGTTTGTAAGCCAATTATGCCGTTTCCAGGTCAAACAACATCATTTACTAATTATCAAAAGAAATTTTCTCATCCTTACGTTATTTATATGGATTTTGAAAGCATATTAGAGAAGATTCCCACATGCAAAAACAATCCGCAAAAATCGATCACAACCAAGATTCAGAAGCACATTCCATATGGTTTTACTCTATACTTAGTGTCTAATGTGACCAATCGTATGTACAAGCCGATATGTTATCGAGCAAAAAATGAAGAAGATTTGCCAAATGTTCCTGCAAAATTGTTTGAAGAACTTAATAAATTATCGAAATACATAGCTAAAAAGTATAATTTCTAAGAATAAAATACCTATGAAATTGACCGAAGAAGAAGAAATTGCATATCAAAATTCAAATCTTTGCCATATTTGTGAATGTGAGGGTTTTGATAATCAAACAAGAAAAAAAGTACGAGATCATTGTCATTTAACAGGTAAATTTAGAGGTTCAGCTCATTTATCTTGTAACTTGAATCTCAAATTTCCTCAGAATATTCCAGTTTTCTGCCACAATATGTCATGTTACGACACTCATTTGTACATAAAAGAGTTGGCAAAACAGTATGGTAATGTTGATTTGATCGCAAACACCGATGAAAAATACATAAATTATTCAGTAAATTCAGGATATGGGTATGAGTTTGAAGATGATAAACCAAGAAAGTTCATCAAGTTTTCTTTCGTAGATACGTTCACATTTATGGCATCGTCTATAGAAAAGTTAGCTAAAAACCTCAAAAAAGATGATTTCAAACATACAAATCATTTTATACAAGATGGTCTGAACGCAATTCTAGATAGACAACCAAATGACGAAGAAGAAATCTTTAAAATTCTATCTGGAAAAGGAATATTTCCCTTATGAATTTATCGACAGTATTGAAAAACTTGATTACACAGAAGAATTGAGAATTCAAGATTTCTATTCACTTTTGACAGACGAGAGCATATCTGAGAAAGATTTTCAACACTGCTTAAATGTATGGAACAAATTAAAAGATAAAAATCTTGGAAATTACTCTGATCTCTATAACATTCAAGATGTTCTATTGCTCGCTGATATCTTTGAAAATTTTAGGAATATTTGTTTGAATTGCTATAAACTTGATCCAGCACACTATCTAACAGCTCCCAGTCTTGCATGGGATGCTATGTTAAAATTAACGAATATAGAATTACAATTAATTAGTGATTATAATATGTATTTGATGATCGAAAAAGGTATTCGCGGAGGCATTTCTCAATGTATTAAACGATATGTGAAAGCAAATAACAAATATTTAAAAGATTTTGATAAGACAAAGCCTGAAAACTATTTGTTGTACGTCGATGCAAATAACCTTTATGGGTATGGCCTAATGCAAAATTTACCATATAACGAAATCAAGTGGATGGATCCAAAAACTTACACAACTGCAGAATGGAAAGAAACAATTTTGGAACTCACTGGCGACGAAGATTATGACTATATTCTCGAAGTCGATCTAGAATATCCGAAGAATTTACATGAAAATCATAAAGATTTGCCTCTTGCTCCAGAACATTATAACAACAAACTTTGCACAACTCTACTGGATAAAACTGAATATGTTGTTCATTCGAGAAATTTGAAATTCTATCTGGAACAAGGAATGGTGTTAAAACATGTGAATAGAGTTATTGCATTCGATCAGAAGCCTTTTATGAAAGATTACATTGATTTTAATACTAGTATGAGAACCAAAGCTACAAGCGACTTTGAGAAAGATTTTTACAAGCTGATGAACAACTCTGTTTTTGGAAAATCTATGGAAAATGTGAGAAACAGATGTGATATTAGACTAGGAAATGAAGAATTTTCAATGAAACAAGCTAAGAAAACAAATTTCAAATGCTTTAACATCTTTGACGACAACTGTATAGCGAGTCACATGTACAAGCAGAAAGTTAAATTTAACAAGCCAATCTACATAGGTTTTTCAGTTCTTGACCTTTCAAAATTGTTAATGTACGAGTTTTATTACAACAAATTAAAGAAGTTTGATCCAGATTTGAATCTGTGTTACATGGACACAGACAGTTACTTCCTAGAATTGAAACGTGATCCTTACAAAATTATTAAAGAAAATATAGATGACTTTGATACAAGTGATTATCCAAAAGATCATGAATGTTTCACTACTAAAAACAAGAAGGTAATAGGGAAATTCAAAGACGAACTAAATGGGGAAATCTTAGAAGAATTTTGTGGTTTGAGGTCAAAGATGTACTCGTACAAATATCTAGACAAAAATCCAGTTAGGTGTAAAGGAATTAAGAGAAGCGTTGTAAATAAAACAATAAATATCGAAAACTTGAAGAGATGTTTGTTCGAAGATAAAGAAGAATTTAGGGAGATGACAGTCATCAAAAGTTATAAACATGAGTTGTACACCATCACCATAAACAAGCTGGCACTGAACGCTAAAGATGATAAGAGAAATGTCCTAGAAAATAAGATCGATACAGTACCGTATGGCTATAAAAATGAAGCAAAATCTGATATATTAGACGAATTAAATAAACTTGGAAACTTTGAAAATTGAGAAATAACCGGAAGTGTTTACGAATATGAATTGAGAAAGTCAAAGCTATAATTTTTTCTATATAAATGGAGTCTCAAAAGAAATGTACAATATGTCAAGAATTTAGACTTTTTGAAGAATTTTCTAAAAATAAGAATACCAAAGATGGATTATACTATTATTGTAAAGATTGTAATAAGAAATATAGAAAAGAATTATATGATAAAATGGAAAAATTAACTTTAGAAGAGAAAGAATGCACACGCTGTAAAATAGTTAAGAATATTTCTGAATTTAACAATTGGCATTATAGTAAAGATAAAAAACAAGCATATTGTAAAGAATGTATTAAACAAATCTTTGCTAGACCAGTTCATTGCGTATGCGGAAGAGAAATTCAACATTTCTATAGTCTTAAAAGACATTTACAAACAAACTATCATAATTCGAATGTTTAGTAAAATTTAGAAACATTTTCATCGTGTAATTTAGATATTCTATAAATCAGTCGAGATTCAGTCATATTTGTGGTAAAATGATTTCCGTTGTATAAGATATTCAAAGATTCTTTCATTTGGTTATACAGATTGATAGAATTTGGTTCGTCATCAATGAACAAAATCTCTAATTCAGGATAATTTATTTTTAGATGTTTTAATCGGTTTGGTATTTCTCGTTTCTGAGCTCTGATAACGTAATAAGGATATTCCCACATGTGATTCTTCTTAATTAACACAAAAACATGGTGTTTTTTCTTATCAAAATCTTTACAAACAAGATCTGGTTTCATTAACTCCATTCGCAATTCTTGATTCTCTATTTTCAATGATTTCATTTGACCTGAAATTTGTAACTGTTTTATTTCATCTTTTAACTGCTTATTTTCGTTTTCAAGTTTGTACTCGCCATATTTTCTAATACTCGGTAAAACTTCTTCTAAAACCCAATTTTGAAACGTTTCTGCAATCTTCATTTTAGATTTCAGTATTAAAGAATATATGCCTGGTTCATTGATGAAAATAGTGTCTGGATGTAATTTTTGTAAGAGTCGCGATTCGATACCCTTGTCAGAATCTATGTTTTCAAAGCTTTTTTTGTATTTTTCTTTAACATGATCTATGATAGCTTGTCTCGTATTTTTAAATTCCAATATTTCTGCAACATCTTTAGCCTTAAACCAAAATTCATTATTTTCGTCAACAATTGTTAAAATTTCTTTATTATTGAATTTTAGTTGATTATTTCTTAGATCTATGACTGACTCCATTTAGATAGAAAAAATTTAACAAGCAATTTTTATTTTGAGAGACCTGGTTCATTAATGAAAATAGTATCTTTGTGAATATTTGCGAGGTGGCCCTCGAGGGCTACCTTATCTTTTAGATAAAAGTATTGAGATTTGTCACCTTCATCGACATTATTTCTAATCGCTTTTTCTGTATTGTTATATTCCAATATTTCTGCAACATCTTTAGCCTTAAACCAGATTACATTGATTTCGTCTACAATCGTTACAATGTCTTTATTATTGAATATAAGTTGATTATTTATTGGATCTACAACTGTCTCCATTTAGATAGAAAAGAAATTTAACTAGTAATTTTTATTTTGAGAATAAAGCCCAGATTCATTAATGAAAACAGTGTTTTTTTGAAAGTTTGAAGGTAAGCTATTTATAGCCCCCCTTATATTTAGATTAAAATAGAAGTTTTTATCATCATTATCAACTCGTTTTGAAAGTTTGAAGGTAAGAACGATTCGTTCCCCCCTTGATTCATCATTCTTTCGACAATCTTAAATATATTGTTGTTTTACTCTCATTATTTAATAAATTTCCCTCAGAGTCTTGAACAGTTAAGACGATTTTTTGAATTCTTTTCATATTTTTTCTAATTGGAATATAATCGATTTCATTCGGTTTTTCACTGATTTTTGATCCATAAGCAACATTTGGGAAAAAAGTGTACAAAATTTCAGATTCTTTGTGTAAATGTTCGGTATGATTTTCAAAACTAGGTTCAACGAGATTACAATGTACTTCAATTACATCGAACGGTCTAAATTTTGGCGTTTTATTTCCTAAATATACCTGATTTGGCTCAATAGTTTCTTGAACAAACCCTAACAAATCTACAATAATTGCTGAAAACATTATTCTTACTGGTGATTTTATTTGAATTTTATTAGAGAGATAATTTTTTTGCATTTCAAACTTGTTTTCGTCAAAGTTTAAAGATTTATCTGATTGTTTGAATGTTTTCAGATAATTTTTTAAGGGAATTTTTAATTTGATCGAAAGTATAATAGCCTTTGTTTAAACCATAATATTTTGTTATGTTCTTCTCACTAAATCCTATACAATAAGGAGAACTTTCACTAATATTTATTACAAAATTGTCAGAATAAAAACCGCTTAAACCGATAAAATAATTTGATTCTTCCTCTAAGTGTATAGGATGTTCCAAGTTTAAAACTAATTTAGAGCTTTCTGAAGTCAACTTGAACAGCTTCATTTTCGCAAGCGTTGCTTCAAGATGAAAATCTTCTATTTAAATGGAGAAATTTTTAAAGCAAAAAGATCAGATAAAACTTTAAACGTTTGAAGAAAATAAGAAAGATCAACCAATCAGATTGTTAATTGTTGGTTCAAGTGGATGTGGAAAAACAACTTTATTATTGAATTTCATCTACAATAGGTTGATTCCTTATTCCAATTTGTACGTCTTTAGTAAATCTTTAGAACAAGACGCCTATAAAAAATTACAAGAAAGATTTGAAAATATTGAGAAAAACTTAAACAAAAAAATATCACATTTTTATAATGCTTCTGAGGACATAGTTCCGTTAAGCGAATGTAAACCCAATTCGTTAATCGTTTTTGATGATTGTATTTTGGAAAATCAGGACGTTATTAAGGAATATTTCGTAATGTCCCGTCACAAAAACATATCTTGTATCTATCTTTCCCAATGCTTTTCAAAGGTTGATAAACAAGTTATAAGAAATAACCTGAATATGTTGTGTATTTTTAAGCAAGACGATCACTATTCGAGAAAGATTTACAACAATTATGTGGGATCTGATATGAGTTTTAACCACTTTAATGAATTGTGTGATAAAATTTGGAAAGAAGACTATGGATTTTTAACTATTAATCTAACTTTGAAGCCTAAAAATGGTAAATATTTGAATAAATTTTCCAATATAAATGCTGCTCAGTGGTCTGACAAATCTACTTGATAAAATATTTGTTACAATTATTTTTACATTATCTTTACTTTTTATTTACATTATGAAAATAACAGAAAAACGGTAAATCTGTTCACGTTCCACGTTGTACGTTCCACGTTTTCACGTTTCGTGTTCACGTTCCACGTTTCGTGTTCACGTTCTCGTTCACGTTTTACGTTCCACGTTCACGTTTTACGTTCCACGTTCACGTTTTACGTTCCACGTTCATGTTTCACGTTCATGTTTCACGTTCGTGTTTACGTTTCACGTTCGTGTTTCACGTTTCCACGTTCATGTTTCACGTTCGTGTTTACGTTTCACGTTCGTGTTTCACGTTCCACGTTCACGTTTTTACGTTCCACGTTCACGTTTTACGTTCCACGTTCATGTTTCACGTTCATGTTTCACGTTCGTGTTTACGTTTCACGTTCGTGTTTCACGTTCCACGTTCACGTTTTTTACGTTCCACGTTCACGTTTTACGTTCCACGTTCATGTTTCACGTTCATGTTTCACGTTCGTGTTTACGTTTCACGTTCGTGTTTCACGTTCCACGTTCACGTTTTTTACGTTCCACGTTCACGTTTTTTACGTTCCACGTTCACGTTTCCACGTTCCACGTTCACGTTTTACGTTCCGTGTTCACGTTTTTACGTTCCACGTTCGTGTTTCACGTTCCACGTTCACGTTTCGTGTTCACGTTTCCACGTTCCACGTTTTACGTTTCAAAATTTTTCTAATTAAATGGTGAACGTAACTTCTGAAGAGGCGAAAAAACTTGATCAAATAGAAAAGAAATTAATCAAAGAATTTAAAGAACAGATTCGAATTGATGAAAAAGAACAAGAATTTATTCAAAAAATCAATAAACCTGTAACTTCTGCAATAAAAAATGTTGAGGGCAAAATTGAAAATGTTTTAAGCGATAATCAAAATTTGATGAATTTGGTTCCAGTTGTACGACAATTTGCTGATATTTCGATACCAGAATCTGAGTTTTGAATTGCCAAAATTACCATCTTCAACACCATTTAGACCTCGAATCATTGAAGACTCTACCATAGTTGAACCAATAAGTCCTGGAACAACGGATATAATAATTGGTGAAATTGGTAAAAAATTCCTTCCTAGAGCGAAGGATGATAAATTTGGTTTGTATTGGGATAGAAAAAAGAAAAGTTTTATGATTGGAAATTTACCCGTTAATTTTGAACAAAATGATATAATTATTAATGAAAAAATGTACGAAGGTACTCAAGGTTTATGGAGATTATTAACAGACAATGACGTTCCAAAAGATAATTTATATTCTGAAGAAGATTTGAAAAAGTATACAGAAATTTTATGGGAATCTGACTCAATTTACAAAAATAATGATCCATCTACTAAGAAGCCTAAGTCAAGTAGAGGTAAAAAATATATCAATTTGATTAAACCAATTTGGGAAAAAACGAATCGAAGGATCAGGTGTAAGAAAATACAATGATAATAAGATTGAGTACAGATATATCGACGATTTGACAAAACTCGATGGAATTATAAATTATATTTATGCTCAAGAGAAGGCTGGAAACAACAATTTTTTGAACGAAAAGAAAGCGATTAAAGATTTTATTTCGAACAAACTTGATGAATTGATTGAAAAACCTGATGGAATTAAATATTTAAAGCGAGTTTTGCCAGCAATAAGTTCATCTATGATTGAAGGTAGCGGACTTTTGAATGATTTTATCAACAATTTACCTTTTGAATTACACGTACCAACTTATCAGTATCTGGGGCCTGGCACAAAACTCGAAAAAAGACTACAAAGAGGAGATCCTGGTATAAATAAATTAGATCAAGCTGCTATGGAACACGATATTTTTTATGCAAAACATAGTGACACAAATTCCAGACATATAGCAGATAAAGTTTTGCAAGATAAGGCAATGGATAGATTTTTATCAAAAGATGCTAGTTTAGGTGAAAGATTTGTTGCACTTCCAACAGTTGGAGCAATGTTTTTGAAGAGAAAACTAGGAATGGGAATTGAAGAGAACTTGAAATTTTAACTATATAAATGGAGGTGAACGTAAATTTCAGCAAAAATCAGAAAGAAAAAATAAAATCCGCTTTTAAGAAGAAAATACCCGTTAGTATTCAATTTAAAATAGATCAACTAAAAAATGGCGAAGATAAGATATTTTTAACAAATAGACAATACAATAAACTCGAAAAAACATAAGAAAAACAATAAAGGAACCAGAATAGAATTTTCTTATAATCAGTTGAAAGAACTTAAAAATGGTGGACTTTTGAAAGATTTATTAGATTTTGGAGAAAATATTCCAGTTGTTTAAAAATGTTGTTCCTTATGTTCGTAAAGCTGCTCCAATCGTTAAAAAAGATGTGATTCCTATTGTTCGAAACATTTTAAATTGGTTAGATAAAGAGTTTGGAAGATGTTACAGGATCTGGATTAGATGAAAAAACTTTGAATTACGTGAAATCAAACATTAAAAAAAATTTGAACCCTTAACATTCGGAGAATTGGAAGAAATCTGCAAAAATATTAAACATTTTAGAGGAATTTTCATGAGAGATACATTACCCGAAAAAAGTTAAGAAATTTGAATGTGGAATTGTGAATTTAGACTCGATTTTGGGGAGTGGAACGCATTGGGTTTGTTATTATAAAAATGATAAGAATGCATGTTATTTTGATTCGTATGGAAGAATTGAGGACAAACCACCTATAGAATTGATCAAATATTTGAAAAAATCAAGCGTCTACTACAATGACTCTCAGATTCAAGACTATAAAGATCCCCCAATTTGTGGACATTTGTGTGTTTTTGTTTTGAATGAACTGAGTAATGGTAAAGATTTTAAAGAAGTTGTTAACAAATTATTGCTTAATAAATATGGATTCACAAAATATTTTTGACGTATTTGGTACACAAATTATTCAAAATGTAGATAATAGTTTGAATTTTGATAGTTTGAGAAATGAGTTTGATAACAAGTTAGAAAATTTATTACAAAACCTTCCAGATTCAGATATGTTTGCTGTCGAGATTGAAGATTTTAAAGCAGAATATGATAACAAACTTGCAAATTTCATGAGTTCAAATGAAGTTGCTGATAAAATAAAAACATTGGAAAAAGAAGTTGATGATGGTGTAAAAAAATTATTTACCAATTTAATGTCTCACATCGAAAAAGCTGATGAAATTACTGAAGCGATCAAAGTTGAAAAGAATTATGTTAGTTTGGCTAATAAGAAAAGAATTGTCGGTGTTCGACCTGGTATTGACAAACATGATGTTGTTGTTAAAGAACAAATTTTAAAACCTCTAAAATTATCAGAAAACATCGATATTGTTGATTTACATGATCCGAATGTTAAAAATGCCTTAGATTTTAAAGGAAAAAGAATTAGCGGTGTTAGTAAAGGAATTAATCCATTTGATGTTGTTGTAATGATTCAATTAGAAGATCCTATTAAAATGTTTAATGAACTAAAACAAAATTATGAGAATCATAAACAGCATGTTAAAGATTTTACGACAGAAGTCTATGATAAGTTAGAAGCCAGAAATAGAAGATCAGTAGACGATGTTGGTGAAATTAATGAAAAACTTACTAAATTTAAAGAGTCTTTTGATAAGTTTAGTTTAGATGCTACGAAAACTTTTGAGAATATTGGTCATAAATTTGTTGAATACAATGATTCTTATGCTGTCAAATTTCAAAAATTAGAAAAAAAAACTTAATAATATGGAGGAAGATCTTACTGAAATAGGTATTCGCGTAGGGTTTTATGCATGATAAAATTTCCTTATATAAATGGCGCTCATATATTGTGTGAGATGTAAAGAAAAAACTGCAACAAATGATATAAAATACTATGCAAACATCAATGGAGTTAAAAGAATTTCGGGAAAATGTGCTGAATGTAACTCAAAAAAGAGTCAATTTATAAAAACTTGAAATTTTTTCTTAATAAATAGAGATGGCGGGACATTACAGTGCTTTCGATCTTTTTATAATGCAACACGAAAGAGATTTGAAAAAAGAACATTGGGATGACATTTCTCAAAAATATGAATTATCCGAAGATATGATGAGATTATACGTAAACAAATTGAATTGGTATAACATTGCTAAATATCAAACTCTGTCCCCAGAGTTCATTCAAGAAAATATACATTATCAATTAAAAGATCATATGTCTGTTCTTTGTCTCTATCAACACTTGAGTCTAAAGTTTTTGGATGAAAATAAAGATACAGTTGATTGGAACAATATTATAGATAGCGGTTACTATCCTGTGCAGATTTTATTGAAATATGTGGCCGAAATTGCAAAATTTAAGGAAGAGAATCCTGAATATGACGAAGTAGATCATTAAAATGACTCTAATTTATATCTTTTCTTATAAAAACGTACATTAGATCGATGAAAAAATGATATCTTTCTTATACATGATGTTTAAATTTTCTCTTATTAAATGGTGGACTACAGAAAGTATGCTAGTGATATTGAAAGGGCGGAGTTTAAAAATTTCTATCCAATTAGTAAACAACATTTGAATGAACCGAATAAAAGAACTGAGTTTAATATTGATTTTGGAGATAACTTTTGCTCGTCTAACTTCCAGTTTTATATTTCTGGAACTTTAACAAAACAAGATGGTCAAGCATATCTTGGAACTGATAATGTTAGATTAATCGATAATTTTATACCGTTTTTATTTTCTAAGATTGAAGTAAGAAAAACACAATAAATTGATAGAAGAAGTCGAAAACTGTGGCCAATTAAGCACAATTAAAGGAACTATTTGTTATTCCAAAAGTGATGTATTTTCAAACAGTTTTGAATCAACTTTTAAATTTGGACAATTTGAAGCGGTCGGTGATTTAGCACATTTCGGCTTAGGATTTTTTGAAAATGTTACTATTCCGATCTATAAAGGAGGATTTTATCTAAGTTTTATAAGAGCAGAAGACGATGATGTGATTCTGAAGACTGCAACTGGAAATGTTATGCCTGTTGATGGCAAAATTACAATTAACGAGTTTTTCATTAGAGTTCCGATGATTGATTACAAAACCACGAGTAAAATTAGGTTGATTGATGAAATTATAAAATCTCAAAACATCACGTTTAATTTTCTAGATTGGCAATGTATTGAACAAAAAGGTATTTCCGGAACAACTTATTCGTTCGATATCACAAATATTTATAGAAAATATCTTCAATCCCAAGTTCGTTATCATTGGTTTTCAAACAGATAGACAGAATAATCAAGAAAAAAATCCTTCAAAGTTCGATAGTTTGGATGTAAAAAATATCAGAGTAAAATTGAATGGTTCTTATTATCCAGATGAATTACAAAATTTAAACATTTCCGGTGGTCTTTTCAGAATCATGTATCAGATGTATCAAGATTTTAAGAAAGTTTACTACAAAAATATGGAAATGTATTACAACCCCAAAGAATTTATAGCAAATAGACCCATTTATGTCATTGATACAACAAAGAGTTTGACAAATATTTCTAGTTCAAAGAACGATATAATTATCAATATGGATTTTCAAAATGCTGTTACAAAACGCGATTTGTTATGTGGTTGTGGTTTCTGAGAAATTTTTAGCCTATGATGTGATTAAGAACGATATTAGAGAAATTCAGTAGTTAATGATGTTCATATTGTTCTCTTTCATTCCTTCTAAAACTTTAAAAATATACTCTTTCGCTGATGAAAAATCTCGATTTCTTCCGTAATAATCTTTGTAATCATAGACAAAATATCCTAAATAGTTGAATAATAAAATAAAATCATTTCTTTTTTATCTCGGTAGTTGAAATATAAACATAAACATTTGCGCTGAAAAATTTATATCTCGGCAGACTTAGTTCCATAGCTTCCATTTATTCTTTTTGTAAATGGAAGAGTATAATGCCAACTGTTACAAGTGTTATAATAGAGGAGAAATTATTGATAAAAGATTAGTTTGTAGAGATTGTAATTTAATTTTGTATGAAAGACCTAAACCTAAGAAATTTCGAAATAAGCTAACACATTTGAATAATCTGCTTAGAAAATTACAATATGGAGATAAGAAGCAAACAAAATTTGTCTCAGAATTTAGAAAAAAGAACAAAAATTTTTACTTATCTCTTGGAACCGTTGACAAAATTATTTTCCTTTTCAAAGAATACATTAGGTTTGTAGGTTTAAATACACACGTTTATTATGAGAAGATTTTACCTATAATCTTTCACTATTTAGACATTGAATTTGACTACGATTTTAAACCTGAAATCTTTGATGATTTTATAGTACATTTGGAGAAAGTAAATGAAGAACCTCGTGAAAAGAATGCGGTTTTACTCACATTCTCCCCGACTTCTCGAGTGATTGTTAGCAAATTTCATTATTTCCGTTTATAGATTTTTTATTAAGATTTCTGGATTTTTTCATTAAAACAGCTTATAAATGTAGAAGCAAACATTGAACAGTAAAACAGCTAAAGATTCGGTTATTTAACATTCGTGATTTCTCAGATTTGTTTATGGTTCAATGGACAGTATTTTACATTGATTTTCTGACTGTCCCAAAAGTGGTCTAGGAACCCCTTACTGTTTGATTTTACAGATTCGTTTATTGTCCTTTAAACAGTATTTTCCCTTGATTTTCTGTCTGTCCCAAAAGTGGTCTAGAACCCTTACATTCATATCTACTTATATATATATATATATATATATATATATATATATATATATATATATATATATATATATTTCCAAGTAGTTAGGAATCAAAGTTAGTAAAACTTATTAGAAACGTTAGAGTCAAAAGTTCATAGTTCAAACCTTAATGGATTCAACTTTTTCAAACGCCCATTCCCCTCACCTACAAAACAGGGATGTGATGACTACCTTTCACTAGTCGTGATTTACGCAGCGTCATCACTAGGTCAACGAAAACGTAAATCTTGCCGCCACAGTAAGATCGTAAGACCTAGTATAGACGTAATACTGGGCTGTCAAACTTTATTTGCGACACAACCCCTCGATACTCCAACTGGCGCCGGCGCCACTCTTTCCTTACATTCGACCTTGTGTACTTTATACTTGGAGGCCAATGAAAAGAGTTGTTACGAAACCAAGTGATACATGGGAAGTCGATAAGGTGAATTAATAATTGTACTAATTGTATCCTCCTCATGGTGGTGGATGATGAGTGAATAACACTGACAACCAAAACCAATGTGTGGTCTTTGTGGAGATTAAAAACATCAAGTTACTTGATCAAGGAAACGAAACTCGAAAGCTGACTCTTTTCCAGTTTAGCGTCCATTGTTGGATTAGTATTTATTTTATTAGAAGCACTCAAATTGCCAAAATTAGAGCGATATTGCCTTGGTCTCTGAAAAGAGGATATCTGATCCTCCAGTTCCTCTTTTTTCGTTAGCCCGACGACGCCGACAGGCGGAGCAGAACACAGGATGTGAACGCTCAGTGGTGGAAGACATTCGAGTCCTAGTCGAAAATTATATGCAAACTGTTATTGTGCTCACCAGTCCTATTTACTTCAAAGTATATTATTACCAGCCAAAGAGCCCACAGATCAAAGAAAGACTGATCAACGCTATAAATTAGCCTTTGTTAATCGGGCACTTGAACTCTGAATGAGACTCCATATAGCCCATAAAACCTGTGTTGAAGACTTATTTAATTAGTAAATTTTAATCCTTAACCTTACAAGTTCAAATAGGAAGTTTTATGACTTTTTTTGTAATTAATTTCCCAGCGACATATATTCATAGGAGTAGGCAATATATTGAATGAGGAACATCAATCTGTACAACAATGCTCATTATTATACGAGAGAATAAAATTGCATCATGAGATGTGGATGACCTAATAGCCTATAAAGAGGTCAAAAATCATCAGTGCCTATTAGATAGCCTAGATGCTGAGTAAACCAGAGCGTATTTTTCATCGTTAAAAATACTGTTTAAAGGACGAAAAATCCTTTCCAGAATAAATTAAGCCCAAAACAATCTACAAGTAAGACTTCAAGGTTTTTACGTTTGATTACAATATCGTTTATCAGTAAAGTTAAAAAGTCAAGTCAAGTTTGCTGCTGAATCAGTCTTTCGCAGGCATGCTACGACGAAAATAACGAAAAGTGTAATTTGTGAAGGTCACTGCCATTAAAAACTGCTAGAAGCAATTATTAACATTTCTTATAGTAACAGTTAGCCGTCTGAGCGCACTGCACCACGCCGCGCCGGTCGTGTCGCCCGCGGTCTGTCTGTAGTCGGTGGCCGTGCTGCGGTCAGCTGACATGTCGCATATCTCAGCTGTTACGGCCAACAGATGTTTGCATACAATGGCCGTATCGCCGGTTGTTTGTCCGCAGCAATGTGCCCCCTCATATGTGATTCCCAACAAATTACACAAATGTCCTTTCATGGTGCTTCCATTTTAAAGTATAATCCGTTTTTTGAAGTGCTGCTCAAAGAATTTCATTAAGAATACTAGGTCAATGTTTATCTTCCAATTGCAGAAGTTCAACCGCATTTTAAAAAAAAAGATCAAATTCATTACTACATCAGGGTAATTATTCAGTCTGAGAATTCATTTTTACGTTGCTAGTTATATAAACGGAAACGGGAGAAAAGAGTAAATAAGCAGAAAAGAACAGAAAATGCACAGTGGACACCCACGATACTAACCGCTGTTGAATTCACCCGACTTCCACATACAGGATAGACGGAGTCTATCCTTTCGTTTTACTGACTCGTTGAAAGTTATTGTCGTCATTTGTTTCCAAATACGGCCATGCTTAGTGGTCAGTAACATAAAAGAACGTAATAACACATTTTATTATTACTTTACACTTCATTTTGAAAACGCCTTCTTGTTATGGTTGTTCTAATGTCAGACGGAATATAAATACGTTAATAGTTTTGAAGGTTTTCATACGAAGTCAAAATGTGCATAGTGGAGAGGTATTTTTAGAATACTGCAACTATGAAATATATTTCTTACGAGCAGGATGTATCAGTAGCTATCTAGATTTTAGCCCTAAACGAATAATTTTTGTCCTTATTTTTGGTCACAGAATTATGGGAGGTTTATTAAAAACTACATAACGAATACACATAAAAACTCTATTTACTTTTTCTTGTAGAGTGCATAACGTGTATATTTCACTAGAAACATACAATAACTATAAAAAGGGTTTTGAAACGCTTTAAGTATATCTGTACATGGTACAACAAGTTGGAGCAAGGCTGACGAACCTACCTTGATTTAGAATTGATTCTGAGAAGAAACTTCAGGACTTAACTGCCGGGAGGCTTTATTTCTCCATATATCTTTCTGGTTTTAAACCTATTTAAGGGTGTATCTACCGTACTTTACTACCAAATAAAGAGGTGGAATGGACATAATAAAGCAACCTTAAGAGAATATGGCCTGGTGTTGAAATAAATTAGTGACGAATGATGATTTGAAAGAATAATCTTTAGCAGTCATGAAAAACAATAAATTTTGGCAGAATCACGCGATTTTTATAAATATTAAAACATAAAGGTTCTTTCTCTATACACAGTATTGGTAAAAGTTTCATGAACAAAACGACAATTGTGCTCGATCAACCCTAAAAGAGTAACCTCATCATTGAAGATCAAAAAATGATCAGTGCCATTCGTAATTAGTGAAAAACCTGCAACAACATACAATCAAGACGTCGTGGTTAGAAAATACGAAAAAACTGTAAGCAGATGACAGTAGTAACAATAATAGTAACCTGAAATAAAGATGCTAGACAGTATAGCCAACATAAAAAGTTAAATACAGCAAAACAATGATGCGGGGTGAAATATATGAAAGTGTTAGTTAGTGGAACATGACTGATGTTCCGAAAAAACATTTAATAAAATGTTAGTGCCGAAAAATGACATGCAAGGGTTTCAATAATATTTTTTTTTGCCAACTTATAGTAATCATAGGAAAAAACAAATTACTGCAATAAAATCAGTACATTCCAAAGAAAAATAAGGAAAAATAAAAAAAATATTATTTTATTTATTTTTTGGGTAACAGTCCCCTTAAGCATTTTGGATTGCGATTCTATTAATAAATACAACACGGGGAAATGTTAGTAACAATGATCACAGAACATTTACAAAATTAAATTAATATACCACAATCTACATTAATTTTATACCATGGCAATGTTAACTTTACCAATAATGAAGCTTATATGGCAAACGAGCCTTTCGGCACTGCCTATTGGCTGTTGAACTGTACCTCTGACTAACGAGGTCATACCCTTAACCCTTTATTCTTGGAGGCCATACAATCGCTCTCTCATGCACCATGTTATGTTAATTTTTATTTTATCTATACATCTATATTTGCAATACTTCTACAATTTAGGTTGTTATTTAGAAATACTGGTATAATATCCTGAAAACGAATAAAAAAAAAGGTAATACATTTTATTTTGCAACTCGAATTCGTGATTTTATATATCCTTTTTAGAAATCTACTGCATTACGAATATAAAACTATAAGTCTAGGGTTATTCCCAGCCTGGCTTTCAGACTTTCTCCTGAAACTGTTTAGGATTTAGCAAAGAAGATACTTACACTCTGTAAAGGATTTTCTGCTGATTCCTCGCAGACCTGTACATTAAGAGATAAATATATTCCATAAGGGTTTACTTATGTCTGGTGGTTTATACCCTTCAGTTGAATCTACACTGGGTACAGCCGAAAACCAATGTGTCACTTTCATCTGGGCAACCTCAGTGATGTCCAAGACCGGCACATCACTAACCGCAAAAAGTCGAGATAATGGAATAATGGATACATCTATAGGTCTAGTCTAATATGGAGGATGGGTGTTGAAGGGGGTGGAGCTGCCCATAGGGTTAAAGGCAGTTGCAAGACTAAACATAAGGGAGTGCCTGCCTCTAATCGATTTGACTGGAGGAGGCTGAAACAGAACAAGCCCCCCTTTCTCCCAAGGTGACACGACTGAGATATAGGAATATTCCTTCTCATTGATGCATATCCTTCCAGCAGTCTTACCCATCCTAAAAAATCCTCACTCCGGAAGCAAGTGCAAATGCGCTGTTTTAGGGATGAATGCAATAATGACTCTCCCTGCTTCTTGTTCTAGAAGAACAAAAAAGATTAACATTCTCTGTTTCCATGCAAATAATTATTTTTGTAGCCTGTATAAATGTATACAATTTTACTTTTATTAGTTTAAAATGGTAAAAATTATGAATCCACATTCCTCTGCATATGGAGACAGTCTTGAACTCATTGCTGTACAATAGGTCTGACGAAAATTCTTAAATTTGTTTTTAAATATTATTCAAAATAACAAATTCCCGTCTCCTAGCCTACATCTTGCTTAATACAGTGGAATGTTGACGTCAACTATTTCAGTTTTCCTTATCTCAATGACACTACTGTGCGGAACTCATTTGCGGAAATTAATTAAAAGCCGCACTTTCCCGATTTCCCGCGCTGTCACCCTGCGAGACGACATTACACGCTGTGTGGCACCCCTGGAGTATGGCACAAGGTTGGGGCGTTCGCGCGTGCAGTCGTGGTGTCAACGATGACACGGTGCCGGCCTTCCTCTCAGTCAGCTGTTGGCAAATATAGCCGCTGACGTCACACCACGGTCAGCTGTCACTAATTACGTCATATCGGCTTCTGGCAACCAACACATCGTCCTCTGGTTATCATTACTAGTATAAAATATACTAACTAGATAGTTCTTGCATATTATACCAATGACATAAAACTATGCGCTCTTGCCCACGACATTTCCTACATGACTGTCGTTCATTTTCTTTTTACAGTGTTGTAATTAACTAACCTTAATTGTTCAACTACAGTTCAAAATGCACGTACTACACTGTTGGCAAGACAGTTCTTCAACCGCCTTCGGACATCTGCCACTGAGGCTTGCATCATGTGTAGAGCAAGATATGGAAAAGGTTTTAGCCTGCTTTTTTACACTTTTTCTTTGGCCATTTGACTTCATTTTTGACTAACTGTATACGGATGACACAAATTTGGGTATTGACTTATCAAACGCCCTTTATAACTATTGAAAGCTTCGATATGGATCAGGAGTACTGAAGGAATAGATTATATAAATGCCATATATTTTCTAAAGCTCGATGGCATTGGATGAATTTAACCAGTCCCGGTCTGCATATTTAACCAATAAAGCATACCCGATCTGCTTTATTGTTACGGAGCCAGATCCAATATATAATCTTATCTCTGAGAGTTTTCTAAGAAAAATTGGGATTATGGAGATTTTGTCAACGTTGAAGGTTTACAATACTGAAGAACGGCTCAGCGTTTTAAAACTGTTATCTCCTCCTCTTCTGCAGGTGTCGAACCAATTAGTACGCAAATACATTCAAATATACGATGATATGCTTATTAAATATACAAGGTAAGATTACGCCACACACGCGTCGCGTTACAGACTTCGCTAAGGTTCCATTCAAAATTTCATGTCTTTTGCTCATTTCATAATGCTACATGTGTAAATCTCACATAATAAAATCTTATATGATTGTACTCAGTCTATATATAAATTAATGTTTCTCTGTATGTCCTTTATAGAATCGTAAACTATTTGACTGATCGTCTTGAAAATTTGTACGTATGTGTATTTTTCCGAGGAGAAGGTTTATATGCTATGCCCATTGATGTAACTCGCCACCAGCGCCAAGGGCGCTACAAAAGGAAGAAATTTTCAAAGCACCTGCACACTATAACCTACAATTTAAGAGACTGTGACGTATATTAAGTAGATAAACACTATTTGAAGGCGCTAAGATATTATGTATATTTGTCTTTGAGATAAATTTCTGGATGAACTTAAAGCAAGAGTTTATACCACTTTATAATAAAGTACATGTACGTGTACAATGCATATAAACATACACTTTTGACAGATTTTCTTGATCGTGACAACAAGGAAAACTCTACATCGGCATTGTAAATATAATTCACTTGAACCAGAAGTACACATACACGGGCAAAGCTTACGGAAAGCGTGCGACACAGCGGGAAACAGCTAGTTTGTTTATAAAACTGTTTATTCTTCGATTTTCATTGCTATCATGACCATTGTAAAAATGTTCGCCGACGCTCAGTTAAATCCCATGGAGTAACTAACATGCACCATCCTCGTACCCGATGTTGCTCATATAGAGGTGGAACTTTATGCTTTAATATATCTTAAAATACTTGATGAAATAATACGTTTTTGATTAATTTCTCCATTAATAGCCATTGATTTTCTAAGATTCAACGAATTATTCGAGGAACCGTTAGTTAACAAAAGAGCTACTAGTACTGACGGTCGAACATACCGACGGACTGTCCTTTAACCTTTGACCCCAAAATCAAAATTGTTACTCCTTAATCGAATAGGGGGCCTATGTGCCAAGTTTCAAGTCATTACGATCTTTCTATTAAGTGTTATTATACATACGGACAGCTAGACAGAGATACAGACAGCCTGCTCTCTGATGTTTTGACCCCAAAATGAATATTCTTCTTTGAACCAAGGGAAACTATATTAAAGGATCAAAAAGTTTGTGCACCTCAATCAAAAGATTTCCACCAAACTAAGTGGAGCTATATTGAAGTCTACAGTATGTACCACAAAAGAACATCAGGCAACACGTTTGGTTTCCTTCATGAGCGAGAACTCGTAACAATAACTGAGAGTCATGTGGGATGAATGCATTGCTGATGCAGTTGACAAGGACAAGCATAAGTACTGCTGCAATATACCTTGACTTGCAGATGGAATTTTACCTTGTAGGTATTTAAGTTTTGTTCAACACTTATGGGGTGGCTGGAAATGCTTCAACGTGGTTATTTCTTGATGTAAACAACATCAATATAATATTTTATAACTGAGATATGGAGTGGCTCAGGGAAGGGGCTTGGATCACTGTTGTTATTTTTTATCGGCAAAACGTTTTAAGCGCATGTTGGAACCCCTCCGACCAATTCAAAAAACTGTTGTACAGAAATTTCCCAGTGGCAGGTTTTTATTAGTACACTTGCAATAAAAATAAAAACTGTGTATAACATTAATAATAATGAAATGTTTGGAAATCTACAAATTCTACGACATAAAGGGGACTACCAAACATTCAATTGCATACACATCAAATACGGTATACATTACACGAACAACCATATTTTAAAGTTACATTATAAATAAACTTCATTAAGACTCTAGAAACTAAAAATGCACAATTTATTTTAACTATTGACTAACATTACAATTTAAATTAACTATAATTTTACTTTGCTATTCTATAAATTCAATATTTCAAATTTTTATTAGCCAGGGTTGTATATTGTTGACAAAGCGTGGGCTTAGTTACAAAATGCTTAAAACAGTTCTGTCTCGCACTTTTAAATAATAAGTTAACCTAAATAAATGTTCTCATGCATATATTTTACAATTTAATTTTGCACAGTCTAAATATTTTTGACATTCCAAACCCTGAAGATAATAAATCCACCAATCCGTTTTAAGTTTTATAACGGAAATTTTTGGCATTACGTATAAGTCTCCTCAAGAACAGCATTGTTACTCATTCCCTGACACTATTTCAGGAGATGATGCCAACTAAATACTCCTCTCGTCGTAATGGAAAGTGTAAACACCAGTTTGTGCGACGCTCGCTTGTTTGTGCAGACAATGATATCATTGTAACCGTGCGGCTTGCCAGCACCTGATTGAAATGCTATATTTAGCAAACATCGTCGTTAAGCGCATCATCAGCTGATGACTTCCACCGCAAGTAGCTGATGGGATTTTTCCCCCCTGGTGTATTTTCACCGATGAAGTTAGCGGTGATGGTAGCGGGAAACGTCCAGTTGACTTCTACGTACCTGAAGTCACTTCATTCAACCAACGTAAAAAGCTTTCAGAAAGAGCTTTCAATACAAATCTCTTCAGGGATGTTTATTACGTTAAGCATTATATAAAAGTACAATGCGTACCCCTTGGTGTACTTTCCCACTGCAGATTCTTCAGGACATTAATTGTATCCTTGGCTTCTCCCCCCAAATATTCCTTAGGGGCAGTGATGGGGAATGGAAGAAATTCCCGTCTTCGAACCCTTACTGTAACAAACCTGTAATCTTTTGGCTCCAACTTCTTCGAAATCCCTTATTGGATTTTTTATATATAAAACTGATGGTTTCAGAAATAGGGCTACTTCTAACGGGGATGCCAAAACAGTGAAATTGAAAACCCAATGAAGATCGCACTTGAGTTCGAATGGCAAAACATGTTACTTCAGAGAGCCTTTAAGAGTGAATAAATTAATATAAAAAACATTTCCTGCTATTTAATTTCCGAAGTTTCTCTGAACAAAAAGGCCAGTGAGTCGTAGTTTTGAAGTTGGAGAAGATACCACCAAACACCAAAACGTCTACTGAGTGTTAAAACTCACTATGGTATGGTATTTACACAAAACAGAATGGTAGTGGGTTTATAGTTTTCAGTAGTTTCTTTTAACTTGACTGGCTCACCTGATATTTTTTTATATTGTTAAACAGGTGGATCGTAAAACCTTACAAAGTTTAACCAACCCTGGCAATTTATTGGAATAATAAAATCCCTCGTATTAAAAAATCAATTGAGTATTTTGTAATATCTGATCACCAACAATAATTGCAGTGCAATATCGGTTTATAAGGCAGGTTTTACGAACCATCCCGACTAATGCAATAAAACTTTCGCTTCAAAAAACGAGTTTTTTGTTATTTGATGAAGACTTCAAGGAAAGTATAACGTATATGGTATTTTTTAAATCTTTAAAACATCTACTTTCTTTTAATACAGTAAAAAGTGGATCGTTGCATTTAAAAAATTGACTTGAACCCTACACAATATGCTTGCTGGTTTTAAAAAAACATTATCATAATATAGAAATTACTTTAGAAGAAATTTTTGTGCTGAATTCATTTAAAACAAAACGTTACAATATAGGTACTAAGAAAACTGTGACAGTCTGAAGATTTAGACTAAAAACAGTTTTTTAAGCGCATCGAGTGAACAACACAACCAATAATTAACCACATTGATTTGTTGGTCTTGTTATTACGCACAACTTTGTCCCATTTTTAATCTTTGATGTATCTCTTATGGTTTTCCAAGATTCCTTCAGTGTGCATAAAATTTGGAACACATTGTATAACACAACAAAATGTTAAATATCTTTCGTAATCAGAAACCCACGGGTGATGAACGTTCGTAGATGCAACAGAAGCATTATAGCCTAGTGGCAGAAAGCCCTGAAGTTGCCCCTAAGTTCAAAATTTTTAAACCTTAGGTTTCAATTCAGTTTAAAGATATTTGTGGTGGAAATAGGTTCGTGGTTTATATTTGTGGTTATATTTTAAAAATATAAGAAACCATCTATTACTGAAAATTTAACTGCAAAAAAAGTTTATGAACTTTAAAACTGCAACCTTAGGGGCTTGAGAAGATTCGCAGCCTTTACCGACTCCATGATTGAATTGAAATCTGTTTCAAATCCACTAGCAAGCACATGGGACATAATATGAACACAGGCAGACTGACAAGCACATCAACTTTAAATATTAATTAAAGAAGTAGAAATTGGTAATCATCTCATTTGATATAAATGAACATTCAGTCTGTTTGAGGTAGAAGAGAAACACAACTTTGGCTTACTCGCAAAGAAAATCCCTTAAATTTAGATCAGTTTCTGATCACATAAGTGCCTATTTAAACTTGATTATCACATAATTGATGGGACAGAGAATTATAACATTGAACCTAAAATTTAAGAAGAAGAGAGAAAATTACCACGACCCGTGCTGTTAACGATTGCCATTTCCGAGTGCCTGCAATCTATCAATTTGAAAAGCATTACATCTCACTTCTTCTTCCCGTAAGTGCTTAGAACGCCCGTGATTAGATGAAAGTCTCTAAAGTTAAGTTCCACGTCAAAATCAACCCATTCCCTGGCTACTTGTTCTAATAAAGACATAAATTATGCCCTTTATTTCTGATCTAAAAATTTGCAAAAGACTTTCGAAACGAATAATCATCATAGCAAATGTTGTCTTAGTTCTATACAAGTTTCATCAACACAGTTTTTGAACTAACTTTTAACACGCTTTCCTTAAACCCCACATAGAACTGCAATTTGTTATGAAAACTAGGACACTGACCGATGCGATTGTCATTCATACATACAACTCTCTATTTACTGAATTACTAACTAACCTACTTGAAATACCTGCATCTTTGACTACACGAGCTGAAATAGACTGCGTCATTGGACCTAAACTACTTAATAAATACTATTTAAAATACAACTCTAGTCAATTTGGCGAGAGTTGAGTTCCTTTTCTCCACCTAAAACAGCTAAAAAACTCATCGAGATTATATTGATTTGGAGAGTAACCATAATTTCATTTTGGCTTCAAACACATTTTTCTCTAAACACTGAATGGCCTCAGAGAATTTATTATATATCCTGAGTGTCAGCAGCTGGGAAACAGTCTCTTGTCTTATTAAGTCGGCAATAGGTCAAGTCCCTGTTTATTTAAACCACGAAGATTTTAAGAGTGTGTTTCAGCTCTAGATTGAAAAGAATCAAAATTCCCTCTTTTTTAAACCAGGCTCTGAGGAATGAAACTGGCCGAACGCAGTATTGAAACACAACTCTCGAAGAGACTTCCCAATGCATATTAGAGCACAGTGATCTTGATAATAAGCAGCAGATGAAATTATACTGAGTACTTTTCTTCTGAAACAGAAACACAGCCTCGCAGCCGCCACGTGACGCAAGAGCAACAGTCCGTATATAAGGTGACTATGAATCAAGTCATGGTAGATCGTGACCAAATTTGTCAAATTTTTAAGTCTTCTGAAGAGGAAGGTTGTTCTCACCAGATTTTTGCAAACATTGTTGATGTGGCCACTCCACGACAGCTTTGGATCAAGAGTAAAGCCTAGTATCTTAACATTAACTTCGGTATCTACATTACGTTTTAGGCTGCATACCAAAAATTGTTTTTTTCTTTATTGAGGCAAAGCTTGTTTATAGGGAACCAGTTCACTGCCTCATCAAAGACAACATTCGCAAGGCTGGTGTGTTAAACCCTGCGAAAAAAAAGTAGAAATCGTCTGCAAACAGTAGAACATCTCCTTTCAGAGAATGTCATTTATTAGGAATTAATAAAAAGTAACGGTTCTAATATTGAGCCTTGTGGAACACCATGCTTCACAAGTAAAGGTGAGGATGTTGCTCCTCTCACTGTGATAACCTGCAATCTATTCGGAAAGTAGGACTTTAGCATAAGATGTACCTTGCTACTGATACCATATCTGCCCGGTTTGGTTAAGAGGAGTTCTTGCGAGACACAGTCAAAAGCCTTTGTTAGATCAGCCAGTATTAAGGCTACAGAGTTACCAAACCTTCCAAAAAAATAAAAATAATCCAGAACATAGGACACCAGTGACAGTTGATTTTCCCTCCTGAAACAATGTACATCCTGTAACATGCCCATTGCGGGACAAATAAAGAACAAGTTATTTTTTTATAATCGACTCAAAGCCTTGGACAGGCTGGTAATATTGATATTAGGATATAGTTCTCCATAGTTCCCGGATTTCCTCTCTTGTAGACAGGCCCACTCAACCATGCTAACTTTAGGGCATCTGAAAAAATGCCTCTTGTCAATCAAAGATTTATTAACAATGGTCAGAGGATTCGCCATTACCTCAGCAACACATTTAGAGCTACTACTGACATTCCGTATACGCCCTGGCAAGTAACTTTTTTTTTTTTTAATTTGAATTATAACAACGGTTAAAGGACAGACAAGCTCCCATTCCACAAAATTACTAAGCAAATCAGTTTTGTGGTCTACTCTAAACGCAGATGCTGCACGTCGTCAGGTAACAACGGTCCGACAATCCTATTAACCTCATCCAGTAAAAAGGAGTTGAACTCAACCGGACTATCTGTGCACTTTATAACTGGTGTTGTTCTTGCGCGTTCTGGTTGACCAGATCCCAGACTATGTTACAGGGGTTCAAACTCTCTGCAAATAAAATCTTTTGCCCTCTCCTATTACTAGGGATTTTACTTCTGTCAAGGAGAAAAACGATGGTTTTTTAATATTAGCCAGCTTCTCATTATACCACTCCTTTGATCCTCATCCAAAACCCGCAGGAGACCTACAGTTCTTGGCTTTAAATTTTTCATTTGAAAACTTTCCTAAGAAATATTCAAGAACAACTTGAGTATTGTTGCCTCGATGGACAGATTCCTAGCCAATGGATTATCAATCGATATTATCCGGAGGGGACTATTTTTGGAAGAGCTTTTCTTACAGGGGACCTAAAAAAAGCTAAATTATTAGAAATAAACTGACTTTATCTAACTTTCAGTAGAAGTTAAATGTTATTATGACGATTGGTTCTCGTTTTCTGCCTCCCAAGAGGAAGCAATATCGGTGATAAGGAGGCCACTCTGTCCCTACCTACTATCTGGCATTAGGCTATACAAGTAGTATACGCATAAATTACGTATTATAAATATGCAAATATAAGGTCGCTCACGTGATCCTAGCTTGAAATCAGGTATTACTTTGAAGGATGTTTTCCTTTTTCGCCAGAAGTGCGAGTGGTGGCGCCAAAGAAATCCGCACTAATGGCCAGGAACTTTTCCGATTTCAGATCACGTGCCAGATCGTACAACGTGATCGAAAAGTTTGGCGATCTGGGACGTGATCAGTAGGTCGGGAAAGTAACGACCGGAAATGATCCTGGCCACCAGTGCGGGCCTCGGTGCCCCGCACTTCTGGCGGAAAAAAGGGAGATACCCCTCAAGGTAATACCTAAATTCAAGTTCAGATCACGTGGACGTGAGTGCTCTTAAAGGTTATCTTTAACTATGGTCTTATTAGTATGATATTTATGATAGTCTAATCCAATTCTACTAATATAGCTTAATAACAAATAGTAGATAGGGACAGAATGGCCTTCTTCTCGATGGACGTTTTCTTTTGGGGGGTAGAAAAACAAGAAAAATTGTATAGTGACATTTAATTTTCATAGTAAGTAAAATAAA